>NC_057794.1:351302007-351602007 GCF_018294505.1 Triticum aestivum
GTTTGATGGCCGAGGATCCGGTCCATGACAAGGACTTCGGCCCTTGGGAGGAACGTGCGGTACTTAGGCTTTCGAAACGTTGAGCGCGAGAGAAACACCCACTGGGCTGGTTGTCAGCAATCCGGCGAAGCTGGTTGGTGAGCAGCCGGTCATGCGTCAACTTGAAATGTCGGGGCCAAATTGGGCAGTCTGGCTGTCCTTGACTTAGTATTCGTACCGCACTGGTGCTTTGGCCCATTTTGCTTGCCTGCCGCCAGCCGAAGCCGGTTCTGTGGCCTAGGGCAAAGTGGAGGACCGTGGCAACCTCAGCGCGAGGAATTGCTAAGGAAGGAGGTGGGTGGTGACCAAGCCGGCCAGCTCTCGAGCCCCAAGCATCATTCGGGGACTCCATAGTTTTCATATGATTACAAAAGGCAATGATACATACATGCACATAGCTAACAGTAAAACAGGCGGAGGAGTTCTGCGTTCCACGGTCGGGTTGTTTCTTCGCCGGTGGTGTCTCTCTTGCGCTTGTTTGACTTGCGGGCGTCGATGAGGTTGTAAGCGTTGTGGTCGCACAAGGCTTTGCTGACGATGAAGGGGCTCTCCCACGAGGAGGACAGCTTGTGCTGGCCGGCTTGCTGCTGGATGACTCGGAGGACGAGGTCTCCCTCGCGGAACGCGAGGGGCTTGACCTTCTTGCTGTGGTAGTGCCTTAGGCCTTGCTGGTAGATGGTTGACTGGCTGAGTGCCAAGAGGCGTGCTTCTTCGAGTAGTTCAACACCGTCCTCACGGGCTTCTTTGGCTTCGGCTTCAGTGTACATCGCAGCGCGCGGTGAGTTGAACTCGACGTCGGTCGGGATGACGGCTTCGACTCCGTAGACGAGAAAGAACGGGGTGAACCCGGTCGACTGGTTTGGCATGGTGCGGAGGCTCCAGAGGACGACCGACAACTCGTCGAGGCAGCTGCCGGGTAAGCGGACGAGTGGCTCGACGAGCCGCAGCTTGATGCCGGATAGGATGAGACCGTTGGCCCACTCGACCTGGCCGTTGGACTGTGGGTGTGCCATGGAAGCCAGGTCGAGGTGGATGCCGGAGACGGAGCAGTATTGCAGGAGCGCACCCTTGGCGAAGTTCGTGCCGTTGTCCGTGATGATGATGTTCGGCATGCTGTAGCATACCGCGATGTCTTTGACAAACCGGACCGATGTTGGCCCGTCCAGCTTCTTGATCGGCCTTGCTTCGGTCCACTTGGTGGACTTGTCCACCGCCACCAGCAAATGCGTCATGCTGCCTCGAGCGGTCTTGAAGGGCCCCACCATGTCGAGTTCCTAGAACGCGAAAGTCCAAGCGATCGAAATGGTCCGGGGTGCTGAGGCCGGCTGGTGGCTGCGCTTGCTGAAGCGCTGGCATCCTTCACACTTGAGGACAATCGACTCGGCTTCTGGAAGGCCATGGGCCAGAAGAAACCATGGTGAAAAGCCTTGGCCACCATGGACCTTGAGGCGGCGTGGTGCCCACACTCGCCCTGGTGTATATCGAGGAGGATCTCAATGCCCTTGTCTTTCTCGATGCAGCGCTGAAACACGCTGGTGGAGCTGCGCTTGACGAGCTCGTTGCTGATGATGCTGTAGGCGGACACCTGGTGCTGCACTTGTCGGGCCGCGATCTCGTCCATGGGGAGAACCCCGTTATCTAGAAACTCTGAGATGGGCAGGGCCTATGATGGAGTAGTTACTACGGCGAAGACGGCCACCACGGCGGGTTCTGGGGCAGCGGCCCCCGGGTCAGGGACGGTGGCGGCCGGGTTGGAGACGGAGACGGCCATGTCGACGGTGCAGCTCCCAGGCTTTGTTCGGCAATCCCAGGGCCGGGTTCGTTGGCACCTCGGCCGGGTTCGACAGTCCCCAGGCCGGGTTGAGGCGCGGCCGGGTTATCCCAGACGAAGATGGACTCTGAGTCTGGGGACGGCTTGAAGGACGGCTTGTGCAGGTGCTCGAGGGAGACGCCGGACGAGACGGATTTTCGGGATGAGGCGATCTTGGCGAGCATGTCGGCGGGCTCGTTTTCCGTGTGCGGGACGTTGAGGAACTCTCAGCCTTTGAAAAAGCCGGGCAGCTTTTGGACGAGGAAGCGGTAGCTTGCCATGTTGGAGTCGCGGGCATCCCACTCGCCAGAGCACTGTTGCACCACCAAATCCGAGTCGCCGTAGCATAGGATGCACCGGATGCCTAGTTCCTTGGCAAGCCGGAGGTCATGCACAAGGGCTTCATACTCGGCGACATTGTTGGAGGCGGCAAAGTGGATCTGGAGCGCGTACCGAAGCCGGTCTCCCTTCAGGAAGGACACCATGATGCCGGCCGAGGCGCATCTTCGAGCCGTCGGAGTACATGCGCCAGTGCATCAAATCCGGCGGCGGCGGCAGGTACCGGGTCTCGGTCCAGTCGACGAGGAAGATGGCCAGAGCTTGGGACTTGATCATTGTGCGGGGCTCATAGAGGATGGTATGGCCGGCTAGCTCGAGTGCCCACTTGGCAACCCGGCCAGAAGCGTCCCGGCACCCGATGATCTCGCCGAGAAGGGCCATGCTCACCACAGTAACAACATGCTCTTAGAAATACTGCTTTAACTTCTTGGCGGTGAAGTACACGCCGTAACACATCTTCTGAAAGTGTGGGTAGTTCTGCTTGGAGGTGGAGAGCACCTCACTCAAGTGTAGACCAGGCGCTGGACGGCTTGGATCTTGCCCTTCTCCGGTCGCTCGACCACCATCACTGTGCTGATCGGCCGTGAGGTACGGCAATGTAGAGCAGCAACGGCTCCTTCTCGGCTGGTGCGGCCAGGATGGGTGCGGTGGAGAGCATGCGCTTGAGGTCCCAGAAAGCTTCGTCCGCCTGGTCGTTCCATTCGAATGGCGTCGTCTTCTTCATCAGTTGATACATGGGCAAGGCCCTCTCGCCCACCCGCCTGAGAAACCGGCTGACTGAGGCCAAGCAGCCGGTGAACTTCTGGACATCGCGCAACAGAGCCGGCTTGCACATGCACTCGATGGCCTTGATCTTCTCCGGGTTTGTCTCAATGCCACGCTCCGAGATGAGGAAGCCGAGTAGCTTTCTGGCCGGGATGCCGAAAACGCATTTCTCCGGGTTGAGCTTGACTTGGTACTCGCGTAGGTTGGCGAATATTTCCTTCAGGTCATCGAGGAGCATGAGGTGCTGCTTGGTCTTCACCATGATGTCGGCCACGTAGACGTGGATGTTGCGGCTAAGTTGTGGGAACAAGAATTTCTGCATGCAGCGCTGGAAGGTGGCACCGGCGTTCTTCAGGCCAAACGACATGGTGATGTAGCAATACGCCCCAAAGGGTGTGATGAAGGACATCTTCAGGGCATCGGCCGGGTCCAGCTTTATCTGATGATAGCCGGAGTAAGCATCCAGGAAGGACAGGAGCTCATAGCCGGTAGTGGAGTCAATGACTTGATCGATTCGCGGGAGGGCGAATGGATCCTTAGGGCAGGCCTAGTTCAGGCTGGTGTAGTTGATACACATGCACCAGGTCTTGTTCTTCTTCAAGACGAGGACTGGGTTGGCCAGCCACTTGGGGTGAAACTGTCCAATCTCGGGTTCCGGAAAACCCTCAAGGTTCGAACACTGGGGTGCGCACGAAGATCTCCCCCTACCAACTCACGCCCTCAACCTTGCCACGATCTCAAAGGCAAGCTTGACAAACACGCAACACAAGAGACACAAGATTTATATTGGTTCGGGCCACCGCTGTGGTGTAATACCCTACTCCAGTGTGGTGTGATGGATTGCCTCTCGAGCTGAGGATGAACAGTACAAGGGGAAGAACAGCCTCCTGAGGTGGGGTGTTCTTGTGCTTGGTGGGTGTGAGGATGGGTTGGATCTAGTCCAAGATGAGATGGCTGAGGCTCTGTCTGCCTCCTGCTGTGGTGGCTAATCCTATTTATAGAGGCCCTGGTCCTCTCCCCAAGTATTGAGCGGGAAGGGAGCTGATACGTCCATTTTGCAACATCCTTTTATATCGATATTTATTGCATTATGGGCTGTTATTACACATTATGTCACAATACTTATGCCTATTCTCTCTTATTTTACAAGGTTTACACAAAGAGGGAGAATGCCGGCAGCTGGGATTCGGGGCTGGAAAAGGAGCAAATATTAGAGACCTATTCTGCACAACTCCAAAAGTCCTGAAACTTCACGGAAGACGTTTTCAGAATATATAAAAAATACTCAGCGGGAGAAATTCACCAGGGGGGCCACACCCTGCCAACGAGGGGGGGGGCGCCCTACCCCCCTGGGCACGCCCCTACCTCATGGCCCCCCTGGTGGCCCTCCGGTGGCCATCTTCTGCTATATGAAGTCTTTCGATGGGAAAAAATCACAAGCCATCTTCTCGGACGAAACTCCGCCGCCACGAGGCGGAACCTTGGCGGAACCAATCTAGGGCTCTGGCGGAGCTGTTCTGCCGGGGAAACTTCCCTCCCGGAGGGCGAAATCATCGCCATTGTCATCACCAACGCTCCTCTCATCGGGAGAGGGAAATCTCCATCAACATCTTCATCAGCACCATCTCCTCTCAAAACCCTAGTTCATCTCTTGTATCCAATTCTTGTCTCCAAGTCCGGGATTGGTTCTAGTAGGTTGCTAGTAGTGTTAATTACTCCTTGTAGTTGATGCTAGTTGGTTTAATTGGTGGAAGATCATATGTTCAGATCCTATATGCATATTAATACCCCTCTGATTATGAACATGTTTATGCTTTGTGAGTAGTTACTTTTGTTCCTGAGGACATGGGAGAAGTCTTGCTATTAGTAGTCATGTGAATTTTGTATTCGTTCGATATTTTGATGAGATGTATGTTGTCTCTCCTCTAGTGGTTTTATGTGAACGTCGACTACATGACACTTCACCATTGTTTGGGCCTAGAGTAAGGCATTGGGAAGTAATAAGTAGATGATGGGTTGCTAGAGTGACAGAAGCTTAAACCCTAGTTTATGTGTTGCTTCATAAGGGGTTGATTTGGATCCACATGTTTCATGCTATGGTTAGGTTTACCTTAATACTTTTGTTGTAGTTGCGGATGCTTGCAATAGAGGTTAATCATAAGTGGGATGCTTGTCCAAGTAAGGACAACACGCAAGCACCGGTCCACCCACATATCAGATTATCAAAGTACCGAACGTGAATCATATGAACGTCATGAAAACTAGCTTGACGATAATCCCATGTGTCCTTGGGAGCGCTTTTCTCTATATAAGAGTTTGTCCAGGCTTTTCCTTTGCTACAAAAAGGATTGGGCCACCTTGCTGCACTTTATTTACTTTTGTTACTTGTTGCTCGTTACAAATTATCCTATCACAAAACTATCTATTACCACTGATTTCAGTACTTGCAGAGAATACCTTGCTGGAAACTGCTTATCATTTCCTTCTGCTCCTCGTTGGGTTCTACACTCTTACTTATCAAAAAGACTATGATAGATCCCCTATACTTGTGGGTCATCAAGACTCTTTTCTGGCGCCGTTGCCGGGGAGTGAAGCGCCTTTGGTAGGTGGAATTTGGTAAGGAAAAATTAATATAGTGTGCTGAAATTTACTGTCACTTGTTACTTTGGAAAGTAATCCTCTGAGGGGCTTGTTCGGGTTATCTTCACCCCGACATGTAGATCTAAGAGTTGCTCCTCAACCTACTGAACCTACTGAAAATGAAAATTTCTGCTTTGAAATTCCTTCGGGTATGATAGAAAAACTGCTAGCTAATCCCTTTTTAGGAGATGGAACAAAACATCCTGATGAGCATCTAATATATGTGGATGAAGTTTGTGGATTATTTAAGCTTGCAGGTGTACCCAGAGATGTTGTTAAGAAAAAGGTGTTCCCTTTATCTTTGAAGGGAGATGCATCGACATGGTATAGGCTATGTGATGATATGGGGTCTTGGAATTACAAACGATTGAAATTGGAATTTCATCAGAAGTTTTATCCTATGCATCTTGTTCATCGTGATCGCAATTATATATATATATATTTTTTGGCCTCGTGAAGGATAAAGCATCACTCAAGCTTGGGGGAGGCTTAAATCAATGTTATATTCATGCCCCAATCATGAGCTCTCAAGAGAAATGATTATTCAAAATTTTTATGCTCGGCTTTCTGATAGCAATCGCACCATGCTTGATACTTCTTGTGCTGGCTCTTTTGATGAAGACTATTGAATTCAAATGGTATTTATTGGAAAGAATTAAACGCAACTCTGAAGATTGGGACCTCGACAAAGGTAAGGAGTCAGGTATGACACCTAGTTTTGATTGTGTTAAATCTTTTATGGATACCGATATTTTTCGTAAATTTAGCACTAAATATGGACTTGACTCTGAGATAGTAGCTTGTTTCTGTGAATCTTTTGCAACTTATGTTGATCTCCCCAAGGAGAAGTGGTTTAAATATCACCCTCCCATAGAAGTAAAAGTGGTTGCACCTATTAAAGTTTAAGAAAAGACTATCACTTATAATGATCCTATTGTTCCTACTTCTTATGTTGAGAAATCACCTTTCCCTGTTAGGATAAAGGATCAAGCCAAAGCTTCAACTGTGGTTCGAAAAAGCAATATTAAAACTTATACACCACCTGAGCAAGTTAAAGTTGAACCTAATATTCCTATTGTTAAAGATCTCTTGTCTGATAATATTGATGGGCATGTTATTTATTTCTGTGATGAAACTGCTAGAATTGCTAAACCTTGTGCTAAAGATAAACCTAGACCTGTGGTAGGCATGCCTGTTATTTATGTTAAAATAGGAGATCATTGTTATCATGGCTTATGTGATATGGGTGCCAGTGCTAGTGCAATACCTATTAGGCTTTATAGAGAAATTATGCATGATATTGCACCTGTTGTGTTAGAAGATATTGATGTCACAATTAAACTTGCCAATAGAGATTCTATTTCACCAATGGGAATTGTTAGAGATGTTGAAGGCTTGTGTGGGAAAACTAAATATCCTGCAGATTTTCTTGTTCTTGGTTCCCCACAAGATAGCTTTTGTCCCATTATATTTGGTAGACCCTTCCTGAACACTGTTAATGCTACCATAGATTGCAAAAGGGATGTTGTTATTATTGGTTTAGATGATATGTATCATGAATTTAATTTCTCTAAATTTAGTAGACAACACCGTGAAGAAGAATTACGTAGTAAGGATGGAATTATTGGTCTTGCTTCTATTGCCGTACCTCCTAGTGATCCCTTAGAACAATATTTGCTAGACCATGAAAATGTATGTTCATGAATGAAAGAAGGGAAATAAATGAAGTATTCTTTAAAGAGGAACCTATTCTGAAAAACAATTTACCTGTTCAAATCCTAGGGGCTCCTCCTCCACGCAAGGGTGATCCCGTCTTTGAGCTTAAACCATTGTCTGATACTCTTAAATATGCTTATCTTGATGAGAAAAAGATATATCCTGTTATTATTAGTGCTAACCTTTCAGAGCATGAGGAAGAGAGATTATTGAAAACTCTGAAGAAGCACCGTGCTGCTATTGGGTATACTCTTGATGATCTTAAGGGCATTAGTCCCACTCTATGTCAACATAAAATTAATTTGGAAGAAGATGCTAAACCAGTTCGTGATCATCAACGCCGGCTGAATCCTAAAATGAAAGAAGTGGTAAGAAAGGAAATACTAAAGCTCCTTGAGGCAGGTATAATCTATCCCATTGATGATAGTCAGTGGGTAAGTCATGTCCATTGTGTCCCTAAGAAGGGAGATATTACTGTCATTCCTCATGATAAGGATGAATTGATTCCTCAAAGAATTATTACAGGTTATAGGACGGTAATTGATTTCCGCAAATTAAATAAGGCTACTAAAAAGGATCATTACCCCTTACCTTTTATCGATCAAATGCTAGAAAGATTATCCAAACATACACATTTTTGCTTTCTAGATGGTTATTCTGGTTTCTCTCAAATACATGTGTCAACCAAATATCAATTAAAGACTACTTTTACATGCCCTTTTGGTACTTTTGCTTATAGACGTATGCCTTTTGGTCTATGTAATGCACCTGCTACCTTTCAAAGATGCATGATGGCTATATTCTCTGACTTTTGTGAAAAGATTTGTGAGGTTTTCATGGACGATTTCTCTGTCTATGGATCTTCTTTTGATGATTGCTTGAGCAACCTTGATCAAATTTTGTAGAGATGTGAAGAAACTAATCTTGTCTTGAATTGGGAAAAGTGCCACTTTATGGTTAATGAAGGTATTGTCTTGGGGCACAAAGTTTCTGAAAGAGGTATTGAGGTTGATAAAGCCAAGGTTGATGCTATTGAGAAGACGCCATGTCCCAAGGACATCAAAGGTATAAGAAGTTTCCTTGGTCACACCGGATTTTATAGGAGGTTCATTAAGGACTTCTCAAAAAATTCTCGGCCTCTGACTAATTTATTACAAAAAGATATACCATTTGTTTTTGATGATGATTGTGTAGAAGCATTTGAAATACTTAAGAAAGCATTGATCTCTGCACCTATTGTTCAGCCACCTGATTGGAATTTACCCTTTGAAATTATGTGTGATGCTAGTGATTATGCTGTAGGTGCTGTTCTAGGACAACGAGTTGATAAGAAATTAAATGTTATTCAATATGCTAGTAAAACCATAGACAATGCTCAAAGAAATTATGCTACTACTGAAAAATAAATCTTAGCAGTTGTATTTGCTTGTGATAAGTTCAGACCTTATATTGTTGATTCTAAAGTAACTATTCACACTGATCATGCTGCTATTAAGTATCTTATGGAAAAGAAAGATACTAAACCTAGACTTATTAGATGGGTTCTCTTGCTACAAGAATTTGATTTGCATATTGTTGATAGAAGGGGAGCTAAGAACCCCGTCGCAGACAACTTGTCTAGGTTAGAAAATGTGCTTGATGACCCACTTCCCATTGATGATAGCTTTCCTGATGAGCAATTAAATGTCATAAATGCTTCTCATGCTGCTCCATGGTATGCTGATTATGCTAATTACATTGTTGCTAAGTTTATACCACCTAGTTTCACCTACCAGCAAAATAAAAAGTTCTTATATGATTTGAGGCATTACTTTTGGGATGACCCACATCTTTATAAAGAAGGAGTATATAGTGTTATTAGACGTTGTGTACCTGAGCATGAACATGAATAGATCCTACGCAAGTGTCACTCCGAAGCTTATGGAGGAAACCATGCTGGAGAAAGAACTGCACATAAGGTATTGCAATCTGGTTTTTATTGGCCTACTCTCTTCAAGGATGCCCGTAAGTTTGTCTTATCTTGTGATGAATGTCAAAGAATTGGTAATATTAGTAGACGTCAAGAAATGCGTATGAACTATTCACTCATAATTGAACCATTCGATGTTTGGGGCTTTGACTATATGGGACCCTTTCCTTCCTCTAATGGATATACACATATTTTAGTTGTTGTTGATTACGTTACTAAGTGGGTAGAAGCTATTCCAACTAGTAGTGCTGATCATAACACTTCTATTAAAATGCTTAAAGAAGTTATTTTTCCAAGATTTGGAGTCCCTAGATATTTAATGACTGATGGTGGTTCACATTTTATTCATGGTGCTTTCCATAAAATGCTTGCTAAATATGATGTTAATCATAGAATTGCATCTCCTTATCATCCTCGGTCTAGTGGTCAAGTAGAATTGAGTAATAGAGAGCTCAAATTAATTTTTCAGAAGACTGTTAATAGATCTAGAAAAAATTGGTCCAAGAAACTTGATGGTGCATTATGGGCCTATAGAACTGCATATAAAAATCCTATGGGTATGTCTCCGTATAAAATGGTTTATGGAAAAGCATGTCACTTACCTCTCGAACTAGAACACAAGGTATATTGGGCTATTAAATAACTCAATTATGACTTCAAACTTGTCGGTGAGAAGAGGTTATTTAATATTAGCTCACTTGATGAATGGAGAACCCAAGCCTATGAAAATGCCAAGTTGTTTAAAGAAAAAGTTAAAAGATGGCATGACAAAAGGATACAAAAGCGTGAGTTTAATGTAGGTGATTATGTATTGCTATACAACTCTCGTTTAAGATTTTTTGCAGGAAAACTTCTCTCTAAATGGGAAGGCCCTTACGTTATCAAGGAGGTCTATCGTTCCGGTGCCATAAAAATCAACAACTTCGAAGGCACAAATCCGAAGGTGGTGAACGGTCAAAGAATCAAACATTATATCTCAAGTAATCCCATAAATGTTGAAACCAATATTATTGAAACCATAACCCCGGAGAAATACATAAGGGACACTTTCCGGACCGTTTCAGACTCCGAAAAGGAATAGGTATGTCGTACGGTAAGTAAACCGACTCCAAAACAGTTTTTAAGGCAATATTTCTCCGCTTTGGAATATTTAGAAAAATAGAAAAATAAGAAGCAGTCCGGGAAGGACACGAGGGCTCCACGAGGGTGGAGGGCGCGCCCTACCCCCTGGGTGCGCCCCCTACCTCGTGGGCACCTAGTGTGCTCTCCGGACACCGTTTTCGTACAAGACACGTATTTTGGTTGGTAAAAATTCATTATATAATGTCCCGGAGGTTTTGACTCCCGTATGACGCCAAAATCTCCTACTTTCATTTCAAGTTGTTTTTCTGACAGATCCAGGTCGTCATGTCGTCTTGAAGCGCCCCCAAGGACCAGTTCTTCGATAAGGTCATCAACCCCTACCTCGCAGAAGTGCCGCAACACCCTCAAACCATTGAGATGCGTGAGGGGTTGTTGCACATCCGCGATGTTGAGGGACCAAGGCAGACCGGAAGCACAGAGGCAAGGCTCGAGGCATTGGAGCAAGAAGTTTTCAAGTGTTAGGAGATGGTGGAGCGTGGACTCGATTCCAATCACATCATGATCACGGAGTTCACCAGCAACCACAAGCTGGATGTCAAGGACATTGGGGAGGCGATCTTCAAGTTTCATGAGAAAAATGAGCACCTCCAAGCCCAGATCTATGACCTGCAAAATCAAAACTGTGAGTATGAATATAGATTCAAGAAGATGAGTTTGGCTGCAGATTTGAGGTTCCAGGAGACTCGGTCATCCTTCTATGATGGTGAGCCTATGCCTTGGAAGAAGGACGACAAGCCTACGCCATGAACAAAATCACCACCGTCTCCACCAACAAAGAAGAATTAAGTATCTGGTATGGGCAACCCCCTTGGCAACTGCCAAGATTGGGGGAGTGCCCCGGTATCGTATCACCATCACTTTTATCTTTACCTTTTTTCTTAGTTCGATCCTTTTGGTAATATATTGATCTAGTAGAATAAAAGTTCTTAGTATGATCTAGTCGTGAGTTTTGCTTTATAATTCTTCTATGTAATCGAGTCTGTGAGCTATATAATAAAGATCAGTGTTGAGTCAAGGGCTTGATTCTTTTGCCATGATCTTAAGTGAATAAAAGAAAAAGAGAAAGAAATAAAAAGAAACAAAGAGATCATATGGATCTCATGGAGAGTAATGAGCTCACATAGAAAAAGTATGATGAATAAAAGTTGTTGACAGTTGACAAGCATAGTTTTGGTCATCGTTGCAATTAATAGGAAGTAATAAAGAAAGATAGGTCTTCACATATAGATATACTATCTTGGACATCTTTTATGATTGTGAGCACTCATTAAAATATGACATGCTAAAAGAGTTGACATTGGACAAGGAAAACAACATAATGGGTTATGTTTTCTTACATCTGAGATAAATTGTATTGTCATGGATCATCCAACATGGTTGAGCTTGCCTTTCTCCCTCGT
Source organism: Triticum aestivum (assembly GCF_018294505.1). Lineage (NCBI taxonomy): Eukaryota > Viridiplantae > Streptophyta > Magnoliopsida > Poales > Poaceae > Triticum > Triticum aestivum. Next base: position 351,313,829 of record NC_057794.1, read on the forward strand.
GCTAGCCAAATTCATCGCACCAAGTAGAGAAACTACTTGTGCTTCCAAATACCCTTAAACCAGTTTTGCCATCAGAGTCCACCATACTTACCTATGGATTGAGTAAGATCCTCTAAGTAAGTTGTCATCGGTGCAAGCAATAAAAATTTTTCTCTAAATATGTATGACTTATTAGTGTGGGAGAAAATAAACTTTATACGATCGTGTGATATGGAAGAAATGAAAGCGACAAACTGCATAATAAAGGTCCATATCACAAGTGGCAATATAAAGTGACGTTCTTTCGCATTAAGATTTTGTGCATCCAACCATAAAAGCGCATGACAACCTTTGCTTCCCTCTGCGAAGGGCTTATCTTTTACTTTTATCTCCTACATTGCATAAGAGTCAAGGTGATCTTCACCCTTCCTTTTTACATTTTATCCTTTGGCAAGCACACTATGTTGGAAAGATCATGGTATATATGGCTAATTGGATGTGAGTTTTCATGAACTATTACTATTGACATTACCCTTGAGGTAAGACGTTGGGAGGCAAAACTATAAGCCCCTATCTTTCTCTATGTTTGATTAAAACTCCATACCTATAAGTATTGCGTGAGTGTCAGCAATTGTGAAAGACTATATGATAGTTGAGTATGTGGACTTGCTGAAAAGCTCTTATATATTGACTCTTTCCTATGTTATGATAAATTGCAATTGCTTCAATGACTGAGATTATAGTTTGTTAGTTTCAATGAAGTTTACTATTCATACTTGAAATTGTGATTGAATTATTAAACTAGCATAAGAAACTATATGACAAGAATTATATAAGTTGTCGTTCTAAGAATGATCATGACGCCCTCATGTCCGTATTTTATTTTTATTGACACCTCTATCTCTAAACATGTGGACATATTTTTTGATTTCGTCTTTCGCTTGAGGACAAGCGAGGTCTAAGCTTGGGGGAGTTGATATGTCCATTGTGCATCATGCTTTTATATCGATATTTATTGCATTATGGGCTGTTATTACACATTATGTCACAATACTTATGCCTATTCTCTCTTATTTTACAAGGTTTACATAAAGAGGGAGAATGCTGGTAGCTGGGATTCAGGGCTGGAAAAGGAGCAAATATTAGACACCTATTCTGCACAGCTCCAAAAGTCTTGAAACTTCACGAAAGACGTTTTCAGAATATATAAAAAATACTCAGCAGAAGAAATTCACCAGGGGGGCCACACCCTGCCCACGAGGGTGGGGGGCGCGCCCTACCCCCTGGGCGCGCCCCCTACCTCATGGGCCCCCTGGTGGCCCTCTGGTGGCCATCTTCTGCTATATGAAGTCTTTCGATGGGAAAAAAAATCATAAGCCATCTTCTCGAACATGGGAGAATATGCTTTGTGAGTAGTTACGTTTTTTCCTAAGGACATGGGAGAAGTCTTGCTATTAGTAGTCATGTGAATTTGGTATTCGTTCGATATTTTGATGAGATGTATGTTGTCTCTCCTCTAGTGGTGTTACGTGAACGTCGACTACATGACACTTCACCATTGTTTGGGCCTAGAGGAAGGCATTGTGAAGTAATAAGTAGATGATGGGTTGCTAGAGTGACAGAAGCTTAAACCCTAGTTTATGCGTTGCTTCGTAAGGGGCTGATTTGGATCCATATGTTTCATTCTATGGTTAGGTTTACCTTAATACTTTTGTTGTAGTTGTGGACGCTTGCAATAAAGGTTAATCATAAGTGGGATGCTTGTCCAAGTAAGGGTAGTACCCAATCACCGGTCCACCCACATACCAAATTATCAAAGTACCGAACGCGAATCATATGAGCGTGATGAAAACTAGCTTGACGATATTCCCATGTGTCCTCGGGAGCTCTTGTCTCTATATAAGAGTTTGTCCAGGCTTGTCCTTTACTAGAAAAAGGATTGGGCCACCTTGCTGCACTTTATTTACTTTTGTTACTTGTTGCTCGTTACAAATTATCCTATCACAAAACTATCTGTTACCACTTATTTCAGTACTTGCAGAGAATACCTTGCTAGAAACCGCTTATCAGTTCCTTCTGATCCTCGTTGGGTTCGACACTCTTACTTATCGAAAGGACTACGATAGATCCCCTATACTTGTGGGTCATCAGGAGCCAACAACAACCAATTTGAAAGGGGACAACTAGTATAAGTTATCTTGACAAAAGCAATCTTTGCCTGCCAAAGGCTCTGGTGGTGACGCCGCCTTGGGCTCCATGGTGACCTCCGTCTTGCCGTCCTGTTGGTCTTGGTCTTGTTGCACAGATATGGAAACCTTTGCTTGACGCCTCGTTACTCCTCGCCTGCACTTGCCTCCTTGGCACCAAAGAGGAAACAAGGACACTGTGCGTGTTGGCGCCCGCCTGGTCTCGATCATCATGGCTCACGTCATTGGAAGCTCGCGAGGTTTGCCTTGCCTTGATCTCTCTGCCCCTCGCGAGCTAGTCTGGTGAGGCCACTCCCGAGGAGGTCTTGTGTCATCCGCCTCGCAAGGGTTTTGAATGCTTGTTAATGAAGATGAGTCGTATGGGCCCGCTCGCAGAGCCATGCTGTGGGCCGCAGGCAGGCAAGTCTGGGGACCCTCGTACCCTGAACACCGACAGTAGCTCCTAGGCCCGAGGCGCGCACGGGCTTGTCTTCGAGACGAAGCCAATGGGCAAGTGCGGAGCACCGCGGGCCCCGATAGCCTGCGGCCTTGGTCGACGCGTGGCGATTGATTGGACATGGGCGTCTCCGCTTCCCCATGTTGCCTCAGCAACTGCCCGACTTGACGAGTCCCCGCCGCATGCAAGGAACAACCATCATTACATGTGATCACGGGGGCCGCTGGGTGGCCTTCTTTTGCTATAAATGGGGAGGGGGCAGAGCCCTCATCGCCCATCTCTTCCCATTCCGCTAGCTTCTCCCCCTTTGCTCCATTGCCAGTAGTAACACCAATGGTGCCCATCCGAAGGTTTTCCACTACGGAGAAAGGAACGACTCCCCGCGACAAGCCAGGGCCGCTCCCGCCGAAGAAGAGGCCGGTCCACCATCGTGATGTGGTGGTGATGTAGGAGGTGACAAGGCCTTGGTACGAGCGGCCTCCTCTTGGGTATCCGTTGCCCCTGTACGCCCAAGCCGAGGGCTCGGGAGGAAGAGGCGGTGAGCGGCGCTGCGCGCGCCGTGGCCATGGTCGCCGTACCGCGGTGGCACGCGTCGCTACCCCTGGAGTCCACGTCGTGGACTCCTCGCGCGACCTTGTGATGTGGGCGGCGATGCCTCCAAGCACTTGAATCTGCTTCCCTTCCTTCTTGTCTGCCGAGATGCCGCCGAGGGGGCCCCTCGAGCTTTGGCTGCCGCACGCCGACTGCGATGCACCGGTGACTGGGGCAGAAGTTGTGGCCGTCTCCTTGGGCAAGATCTTCATAACCCGAGGCTGGGGTGAGGTTGCTTGAGTGTGCCATGCGGAGGGCGCCCTCGCGATCCACTTCGAGTACGATGGCGCCTCCATGCTGTCCTTCAAGTTTTTCAACGCAGAAGGCCGCCGCCTGGAGTGCTGCTCCGGAAGGGGTCGTCAGGACGACGTCGCAGCAGGGGCAGGGCCTGCTGTCCATGTCGCTAGTGGCTCCTCTGGAAGTAGCAGCGACGCTTGGGAGTCCAGTGATTCTCCGAGATCTACGAGACTCCGAAGACCAGCGGCGACAGCTACGAGCCCCCAAGCTCTCGCCGAGCCCGAAGCAGGGCTGCAGCGTCCGGCCGCCGCTGCCGCTGATCTGGGTGAGGTTGGCGCCAGCTTCCCGTGGCCCACTTTTGATGATGGCGTTGGCCACTGGGGCGCGTGTTGGTAGGGCTCCTAGAAGTTCTTTCCTTTTGTTCCCTGCGAGGAATCGAGAAGTACCCTGTCGGGGCATGTAAAGGGTCTGCAATGTCCTTTGTTGATATTATCCTTATTATGAAGTTGTGCATGTGTGTGCCCCATTTCGGCTCGGTTTCCCCTTTCCAACCTCGCGACGGCTTGGTGCTCTACACCGGCAGGTCCCGGTCCCCATGCAGGCTTCAGCCGTTGCTTGTATGCCATGTTGCGATGTCGTGGTCAAGGCCAGGAGGTGAGCGGGCCGAGGTCCAGTAAGAGCCCCTGAGACGCGATGCTGAGGATGTCCCCTTTGGTGCGCAAGCAACCGCCGAGAGGTAGGAAAAGGAGACTACGCGGCCGCGACGGGGCAACACAAATGAGAACTCTATGCCATAGCGATTAGCTGACCCGAGCGTGAAACTTATCTTGGCAGTCCAGGGTTGGTCCTTCACGAGATGCCAGGCTCGTGCGTAGGCGGTCGTAGCTTAGCCAGGTCAGGCCCGTACGAGCCTCCTCCTCTTCCCACGCTCTCCTTTGTGCTCTACGTCCTCAGGTCCCGGCCCTTGAGTGAGCTCAGCCGCCGCTGGTATGCCAGGTCGTGATACCATGGTCAAGGCCAGGGAGTGAGGGCTGCAGAGCCAGTAAGAGCTCTTGAGTTGCGATGCTCAGGAGCCCCCCTTTTAACGCGCAAGCAGATTACATGCGAGAAGAGGTAGCCCGCGGTGCCGCTCGCGGAGGTCCTTACGAGGTTCCTGCAAGTCAGCACGAGGGAGGGCGCAGGTTGCCGCTATGATAGCCGGGCGGCCACTGATTGCTTCGCCAGAGAATGGAGGCATTGAGGGCCTGGTGAGGTGGCGCGCACATCCAGAGCTCGGCCACTAAGATTTGTCGACGTTGCAGGGACGGACCCAAGCACAAGCGCCGTGCCAGCGTGTGCAGCCCCCGTGGTAGGTGACAATCAAGCAGGTGATAGTCATAGATATTTTAAGCATGGAAAGCAAACATGCCACTGGGTCAGGCCCGAGCAGCTTGGGGATGATGCAGCCCAAGGGGCGCCCCAGCAAGGTAAGCTAAAGACATAAAAATGGATACACGCCATAGGGACGGACCCACGCGGCCTGGGAATGATGCAACCCTGAGGGCGCTCCAAGCTAAATAAACTTGGAAAATGTCACCTGATTTTGTTGATCAAGGAATGTTGGGGCAGCTGAAGGTACGTGGCGAAGGGGTTGCTCCTCACGAGCCCCCGAGGCCTCGAGCCTCGGGAGGCCCTGTGGGCCCGGGCGGTTCCTTGAGGACCATCGCCATCTCCGCCAGGACTGCGTGATGCCTGGCCTCCTAAGCCGCCACGACGCGCCGCAAGTAGCGTTGGTAGGCGGATACCACACTCGGCAGGCCGAATGGCATGCAGACGTTGTTGTGCGGTGGGCCTTCGCAACGTCCCACGTGCGAAGGCCAGAAGAGCTCCTGAGACGCGGCCCTGTTGAGCCCTGGGATGTCGATGCAAACGCGCAACCCGGCATCCTCGCCTGGATGGGGAGCTGCGCCAGGTGAGCGGCGATCACTGCGCATGGCTCTCGCATCCTGCAGTTCCTGAGTGGTCTCGGTAATGAACTCCTGAGCGCTGGGCGCTCCTCGCCCTGTGTCCTTCTGAGGGAAACGTTCCACGAAGCATGCCTTGTCGGCGTCCTGGGAACGGGGGTCCACAGACTTGCCTGCCTGTGGCCCGCGGTGTGGCTGAGCCAGCAGGCCGTACGGCCCATCTTCACCAACAAAGCATCCAAGACCCTCACGAGGGTCCAAGCCTCGCGAGGCAGACGACCCAACACCTCCTCGGAAGTAGCCTAGCTAGGCAGGCTCATGAGGAGCAGAGATATCAAGGCAGGGCAAACCTCACAAGGCCCTCGTGGCGTGAGCCATGACGCATGACACCAGGCAGGTGCCAAGTGGGCGCTAGGGCGCGCAGCGTCCTTGTTTCCTCTTTGGTGCAAAAGAGGCCACCGCAGGTGAAGAGTACCGAGGCATCAGGCAAAGGTTGCTATATTGGTGCAATGAGACCAAGACCAGGAGGACGGCAAGACGGAGGTCATCGTGGAGCCCAAGCCGGCGTCACCACCAAAGCTTTTCGCAGGTGAAGACCACTTTTGTCAGGATAGCTTGTACTAGTTGTCCCCCTTCAAATTGGCCCGCCATTGTTGGCTCCCTTCCTGCTCGATATTTGGGAAGAGGACCAGGGCCTATATAAGTAGGACTAGCCACCACCTTAGCAAGGGATGGATCATTCAGACCATCCTCACACACACAAGCTCACCGAGCTCAAGAACACCTCAACCTCAGGAGTTTGTTCTTCCCTTGTATTGTTCATCATTAGCCCTAAAGGCAATCCACCACCACCACACTGGAGTAGGGTATTACACCACAACGGTGGCCCAAACCAGTATAAACCTCGTGTCTTTCTGTGTTGCGTGTGCGTCGAGTTCGTTCGCGAGATCTTAGTGAGCTAGGGTGTAGATCGGTGGGAGGAAAAGACTTCGCGCGCACCCCAGTGTTTGAACCTTAAGGGTTTGCCAGAACCCCACATCCGACATTTGGCGCGCCAGGCAGGGGTGCGTCATAGCTTCCCTTCCATCAGTTCGTCACTCCGCCGCTACGTCGCCTCCATGGTGGATGCACGCCATGCTCGAGCTGAGCGTCGGGCTGCCCTGACCGCCTGCGTCGCTCAGACAGCTCCCGTCGGCGCGCCACATTGCCGTTCTCCGTCCCCCGCCGCCAACGTTGCCACCGGTCCGGTAGGGAACGAGCAGCAGGCGTCCTCGCTGCATCCTTCGGTGCGGCAGGACGGCTGCACCACCACTCCATCACTGACCCATGCCGGTTCTTCGTCTCACGCGCACCGCGCTCCTCGCAATGAACGAGCTCCTGCGCTACTGCCCCATCGACGACCTCTACGAGGAGTGGCTCGACCGCGTCGCCGAGCTCGTCCACGCTGCAGGGGGCTCTTTGACGCCGTCCCACTCTCTGCCTCCCCCTCAACCAGCCGTGGGCGACGAGGCTCATGGCATGCCTCCACCACCTCAGCCCCAAGACGTCGCCTTGGCACCAAGGCGCGCGGCTCCGCGACGTGATCCGCCGCGCCCGGTGCCCGCGCGTGAAGAGAGAAGCTGCCAAGAGATTTCGCGGTCGCGAGAAGCTGCGCGTGCGCTCCGCGCGCCACCTCGTCAAGACCGCGCAGCGCCCGCAGCGGTGTAGCGCGGACCTCGTCAAGACCAAGCTCCACCTCCTAAGCGGTCCCCGGCAACCACGGCTGGCTGCCATGCCTTCACTCCCGAGCTGCGTACGTCGCCTGGTCGGGCAAGATTAAGCCGGATCTGCCTCCTCGCTACGACGGTACCGCCGACCTCGCAGAGTTCCCGTAGCTCTATGACCTAAGCATCGAAGCGGCCGACGGCGACGAAAAGGTCATGGCGAATTGGTTTCCCATGGCTCTCAAGGATGGAGCTCGCTCCTAGCTCCTGAACCTGCAGCACGGCTCAATCTCCTCCTGGGACGAGTTGCGCGATCGCTTCATTGCCAACTTCCAGGGCACTCGCCGCGGGTGATCTACGCCGCATCAGGCAGCAGCCAAGAGAGACCCTCCATAAGTACATCCAACGCTTCAACAACACCCACCTCAAGATCCCCAAGGTCACAGACGAGGCCATCATCTCCGCGTTCTCCGACGGCGTCCGTGATGTCAAGATGAAGGAAGAGCTCGCCATCCACGAGGAGCTCTTCACATCTCAGGAGCTGTTCAACCTGGTGACCAGGTGCGCAAGAGTTGAGGAGGGGCGCCTCTCTCTCCTTGAGCCGCTAGCCGTGGGCGCGGAGGAGAAGAAGGCCAAGGCCAAGGACGTGAAGCGCAAGGAGGTAGCCGTGCTCGCAGCGGAGTCCGACATCAAGCGGGGCAGAGATCAGCTCGAGTCATCCAAGAACGGCCGACCATTCTGCGCCTGCCACAACCTGAACACCCACAACACCAGCGACTGTCAAGAGCTCAGAACCATACGAGAAGGACGCTACGGTCGATGCCCCGAGCGCAACGACCGGGGCTACGGCCGCGGAGGAGGACATGGGGCGGACGCTGGGATGACCGTGGCCCGCGCCAGGAGTGGCGCGACCGGCCTCGTGAGGACCACTGGCAGGACCAACCTCGCGAGGGCGCCTGGAGGGACCCGCCGCATGAGTATCGCCCCCAGGGCAACGCCGGTCTTCCCCCACTGCCGCCACCAAGATGGAACGACGACCACCACCAAGACGAGGGGGCTGGGGGCTTCCAGGAGCCGCGTGCGATCGCCTGCATCTTGGGCGGCGCCCAGGCCCCACCCTCTCAGCGCACCTTCAAGCAGTTCGCTCGCGAGGTGAACACGGCGCTCCCTAAACTCGAGGCCACGCACCCGCTCAGGTCACCAAGACCCTCATCGATGGCGGCGTAGGGCTCAACATCCTGTCCATCGACACGTTCGACAACCTCTAGGTGCCTTATGAACAGCTCCAGCCCACCAGGCCTTTCTCAGGAGTGACCGATGGCTCCACCACACCGATAGGGCAGGTCTGCCTGCCTGTCACCTTGGGGGAGCACAAGAACTACCGCACTCAGCTCATCGACTTCGACGTCACGCACATCCGCCTGCCGTACAATGCCATCCTCGAGTACCCAGCCCTGGCCAAGTTCATGGCAGTCACTCATCATGGCTACAATGTTCTCAAGATGCTAGGAAGCGGGGGAATCATCACGGTCCCGTGTGAAGAATGGGATGCAGTGTGCTCCCTCGAGCGCGCCTTTCAAGCCATAGCAATTGACGACCCCAATAGCAGGAGTGAAGGCCCTCTAGAGGCCATCCCTAAGAAGAAGCAGCCACACTGCGCAGAACCTCAGGAGGACGGCGTCGCGGCAGAAGCCACGTCAGGACCAGTGCCCGCTCCAGTGGCGCCTCCCTCCATCACATAGGAAGGCGCGCCCGGCGCCCTCCTCAGGCAGGGCTCGGGGGCTCTCTTCTGGAGGGCCTCAGACCTTGCCAACCTCACGAGGGAGGCGCTTGGGCACCACTTGGAAGCGTGCTTCGCGGCACATGACCCTCAGGAGAGCACAGGGCAAGGAGTGCCCATCACTCAGGAGTTCATCACCAAGACCACCCAGGAACTGCAAGAAGCAAGAGCCATGTGCGGCGGCAGCCGCACACGAGGCGCAGCTCCGCATCTTGGCGAGGATGCTGGGCTGCGTGTCTGCATCGACGTCCCAGGGCTCAACATGGTCGCACCTCAGGAGCGATTCTGGCCTTTGCGTGTGGGCCGCTGCGAGGGCCCGCCGCACAGCTACGTTCAGATGCCTTTTGGCTTGCCGAGCGTGGCGTCGGCCTATCAGCACAACATGCGACGTGTCCTGGCGGCTCGGGAAGCCAGGCGCCACGCCGTTCTGGAAGAGATGGAGACGGTTTTCAGGGAACCTCCCGAGCCCCTAGAGCCTCCCGAGGCTCAGGGTTCTGGCGGCTCATGAGGAGTCATTTCTTCAACTCATGCCTTCAGCTGCAACAACTCTACTTCGTCTATAGAACCAGGTGACATCTTCCAAGCTCGTTTAGCTGGGAGCACCCCACGGGCTGCATTATTCCCAGGCCGCATGGGTCCGTCCCTGTGGCATGTATCCCTTTTGCTTATGTCTTTAGCTTACCTTGTTGGGGGCGCCCCTCGGGCTGCATCATCCCCAAGCCGCTCGGGCCGGACCGGCCGGCATGTATCTTCCTGCATTTATCCAAGCTGATTTGCCTTCCCTGCTTAACCTGCCCACGGTTATCACCTGCTCGATCATCGTCTCCCCCAGGGCCTCCACACAGGCACGGCGATGGTGCATGGGTCCGTCCTTGCCACGCCGACAAATCTGAGCGGTCGAGCTCTGGCTCGCGGCACGCTCCGCGCACGTCACCTCACTAGGCCCTCAGTGCCTTCTCCTCATCCAGAGAAACCAGCGGCAGGCTGACAGCTGTAACAGCAAACCGTGTTTCTTATTGTGCCTGTTCGCAGGGAACCCGTGGGAAGGATAGTAGGCGGCACTGCGAGTCTCCTTTTCTCTCGTGCAATTCGCTTGCGCGTTAAAAGGGGGGCTCCTGAGCATCGCGACTCAGGAGCTCTTACTGGCTCTCCAGCCCTCACCCCCTGGCCTTGACCACGGCATCGCGACCTGGCATACCAGCGGCGGCTGAGCTCACTTGAGGGCCGGGACCTGAGGACGTAGAGCACTAAGGAGAGCATGAGGGGAGGGAAACTCGTATGGGCCGGCCTAGCTATGCCACACGAGTAGGCGCAAAGCCCTAGCACAACGTCAGGAGTCGCCACGAGATCAAGATAAGTCATGCGCTCGGATCAGCTAAATGTTTGGGCATAATGGTCACTCACGCCTTGCCGCAACCCTGTTGCGGCCACATCAACTCCCTTTCTCGCCTTACCATGGCTGCTTGAGCGCTAAGGGGGACCTCCTGAGCAACGCGCCTCACGGGCTCTTACTGGACATCGGGCCGCACACCTCCTGGCCTTGACCACGGCACACAACCTGGCATACCAGCGACGGATGTAGCCTACCTGGGTACCGGGACCTGTCGGTGTAGAGCAACAAGCTATCGCGAGGAAAGAAAGGGGGGACCGAGCCTTAACGGGACATGCGTTCACCAAATTTTCATAAAAAGTGTTGGCACACGAACACGTCACGTGTACCCTCGACGCCGGGGGTGATGCACCGCAGCTCACGTCGAAGGAGACCCGACCGACAGCGCGATACACAAGACAGTCGACGGGCGCTTTGGCTGACCCGAAAACCCCACACCCCTGGGAGGGACCCCATCAGGGAGTGCGGCGGCTATGAGCTGCCCTAGGTCGATTCGCTCGCCCCTAGAGCCTCGGGATTCGCAGCTCTCAAACACGAAGAACATCGAAGAACGAGATAGAAAAAACGGTGGAGAGATAAAACGTAGATGAAAAAGTAGTATATTGATTTGTTCGATTGTGTGTTGTTCAATCGGCCGTCACCCCCAACATATATAAGAGGCGGCTGGACTTCCCGTACAAGTAAAGGATTCATCTAGGCTTTCCTTACAAGAAAAATTACATCAATTCACGTCCTAGAGTCCTAATTCTATTCCAACTCGAATTCAGTCTGAATCTGGCCCAAACTCTGTCTTCCTTCTTGCGCGGGCCGCCGGGCTTGCATATGATCTCTGATCGAGACGGCCCAAATATCAAACTTGTGCGCCTCGATGATACGAACAATTCTCATGTTGATCACTTTTTCAAATAAGACCATCTTGAATACTTATCGAGGTCATCTTTATCTTCCAGTCGGACTCGGTCTTGCAGTAGACTGGATTATCCGAGTCTCGTAGTGAATTTGTAGGCTATATATTATCTCTGATGATGATGACTCCAAAATCAAAGTTTACCGTCTTGATGATACGCACAACTTCTGTATTGAACACTTCTTCATCCAAGGTCATTTTGATAAACTTTCTAGCACATGTTCAATTTCACTAGGACTTGAGCTCATCCACTCGGATATTAGATACTTTCACTCGGATCGTCCGATTGGACTTTTTCACTCGGAAGACAATCTTTCACTCGGATGACTATATTTCCACTCGGATGACTATATTTCCACTCGGATGACTATATTTACACTCCGAAGGCACTATCTTATTCAATCGGCAAGTTTTCGTCCCGATGGTAATCTTTTCACTCGGAATATTTTCACCCGGACGACAATTTCACTCGGATGATCATATTTTCACTCGGGTAACTATATTTCCACTTGGATAATAATAAGTTCATCCGGTTAGCAAACTTTCACTCGACCGGGAAATTTTCACTCGACCGTAAACTTTCACTCGGATGGTAAACTTTTCACTCGGATTTCCGACTGAAAACATAGCCCGATCTTGATTTGTCTCTCCAGGCCTCATACGATCTCGGATTGAGACAAACTATATATGAAAATCGATCGGCTCGACGAGGCGAAACTTTTCCGTGTTGAATGTTTTTCGATTCAAGGCAGTCTTGATGGCCGAATTACTCGCGCAACCTATCAGACAAGTGTCTGGCACCTCGCGCCATATTTCCATTGAGGTTCGGTCTGCAGTATATTGCCTCTAACTTTTGCATATGAACTCGGATTGAGATGATTTATATATAAAAATTGATTGCCTCGACGAGACGAAGACAATTCCTTAAGAGTGCTCCTTCATCCGAGGTCATCTTGAAGACGTGATTGGCCAAAAAACCATTCGGAGCATTGAATTATGCCACTCGGAGTATAGTTTCGGTCCGTAAGATAAAGTCGAATGAATATAACCGAAACATCAAAGTGGTTCCACTCGGTGACGTGAATATTTTTACGCTGAAAACTCGTTCACTCGAGACCATCTTCATTGCAATCTGTATCTTGCCAAAATCAGGTGTCAACACATGCCCCCCTGTTTTTCGGCAAAGCTTGCACGCCGAAAAATAATATGCATAGTGTTTGTTCTAAAGACGATATCAACACTCCATCGGCCATTTATTTTTCTCAGGGTGATAATTATGTATCGGCCATGTTTGTGCTAAGGGCGATAATCGTATATCGGCCATTGCCTACTTAGGCTTCCTACCACACACTCGGGTGGTACTTCTTCAAATATTTGCCATTGAGAGCTCGAGGTAACAATGCCCCTTGTATTGATTCCACCAAATATGAATTTCCGGGAACAACTCTTGTAATTATAAAAGGACCTTCCCAACTTGGAGACCACTTCCCAAATTTTCTATCCCTTGAACCAATTGGTAGAATCACTTTCCAGACGAGATCACCAACTTGAAAATTCTTCAACTTAACTTTCTTATTGTAAGCTCTTGCAACCCTCAACTTGTCTCTCTCTATGGACTTCAAAGCAACCAAATGTTTATCAGCAACCTCATCAATATTGTCCATCATCAAGTTATAAAAGTCTACTGCCGATAAATCGTTTTGTTTGGCTATTCTCAAAGCATTCAAATTTACTTCCACCGGTAAAACAGCCTCCTGACCATATACTAGCTCATATGGAGTCACTTTCGTAGCACCATGCCTTGAGATTCCATGTGCCCATAATGCCTCAGACAACAAGTCATGCCATCTCCTTGGATTATCCTCAATCTTCTTCTTGATGAGCTTGATTAAAATTTTATTGCTAGACTCAACTTGTCCATTAGCTTGGGCATAATATGGAGAGGAATTGAGCAACTTTATGTTATAAGATTCGGCAAACTCTCTCCGTATGCGTCATGTTCTTGAGAGGTACTGCTTCAGACCATTTAGTGAAATAATCAGTTGCCACCAATACGAACCGATGCCCTTTTGAGGAAGACGGATGGATTTGTCCAATGAAATCTAAACCCCAACCTCTGAAAGGCCACAATTTGATAATAGGATGTAACATAGCAGTAGGAGCCAATTGAATATCACCAAACTTTTGACAAGCTTCACACCCCTTATAATATCTGAAGCAATCATTAATCATAGTCGGCTAATAAGACCCAGCACGTCGCAATAACCATTTCATCTTAGGGGCCGACTGGTGAGTGCTACAAATACCTTCATGTACTTCTCCCATAGCAACTCTTGCCTGGTCCTCATCCAAACACTTTAGAAGAACATCATCGACTGTTCGGCGATAAAGACCATCATCTCTCATTGTATACTTGAAAGCCATACGCCGAACAGTCCTGTCCACCCTTTCACTCGGATTGCAAAAGTAATCAACAATGGACTTCCTCCAGTCGGGATTGTCACCTGCACTAGATTTTTTGTTAATGACCGAATCAGTGGGTTCTGGTTCGGCCTCTTCTATACTGGTAAGACAAGACATCGGACTTTGAGAAATATGAAACATGCCATGATCAACATTGTATCCGGATGCTTGCTGTGCCAACTCATTTGCTCTCCAGTTGTCATGTCTATATATATGTGCAATGCTAAAACAATCCAAAGTAGAGATTATATCTAGACATTTATCAAGATAAACATTAAGTGATTCGTCCAAACACTGAAAGACTTTGGATATTTGCTGCACCACTAGTAACGAATCACCATAAGCCTCAATATGTGTAACACCTATAGCAAGTAACATCTCTAGGCCGAATAACAATGCTTCATATTCGGCTTGATTATTTGTGCAAAAATATTCTAAGCGGCATGAGGCTTCAAAAACAGCACCATGAGGAGATATATAAACAATACCAACACCTTGGCCATTGCTACAAACTGAACCATCAAAGTATAATCTCCATGGTACTAATGAAACAATGTTCATATCAACATCATGCTTGTTATTAATCCGACGTTCAACAATGAAATTAGCAACAATTTGGCCTTTCATGGATTTTAGAGATTCATAAGCCAAATCATATTCAATCAAAGCATAAGCCCACTTGCCAATTCTACCACTAAGAATTGGCCTATGCAACATGTATTTAATGACATCGGTTTGACAAGCTACTACACAAACACTCGGCACTAAATAATGTCTCAGTTTTGTGCAAGCATAATATAAGCATAGACATAATTTCTCAATAAATGTATACCTTGTCTCTGCGTCCAATAAGCGGAGGCTCAAATAAGTGATGGCATGCTCTTTTCCTTCGGTCTCTTGAGTTAGAACAGCACCAATAACTCCTTCCTCTGCTGCAATGTAAAGTCTGAAGGGTTCCCTATGCTTGGGTGCTTTCATCACCAGAGGAGTGCACAAATAATTCTTGATCATATCAAATGCTTCTTGTTGTTTTGCCCCCCAAGTGAAATCAGCATCATTCTTTAACCGAAGGATAGGAGTAAATGCATCAAATTTCCCTGATAGATTAGCTATGAACCTTCTCAAATAATTGACCTTGCCAAGGAACTTTTGCATATCTCTCTTGCATGTTGGAGCCTCCACTTTTTGTATAGCCTCTATCTTTTTGGGATCAATCTCTATACCATCTTCATGAATAATGAAACCCAAAAACTTGCCAGCTGACACGCCGAAAGCACACTTCAAAGGATTCATTTTCAATCCATACTTTTTCATTCTTTCAAAAGCTAAACGCAAATCGGCCAAGTGAGATTCAAAAGCATCCGATTTGACAACAATATCATCAATATAAACTTCAAGTATGACACCGAGTAAATCATGAAAAATCAAATTCATAGCGCTTTGATATGTGGCACCAGCATTTTTTAATCCGAATGTCATCACTGTCCACTCGAATAAACCAAGGAAACCAGGGCATCGAAAAGATGTCTTGTACATGTCCTCTTCGGCCATAAAAATTTGATTTTATCCGACATTACCATCTAGAAAGCTAATAACCTTATGTCCAGAAGCATCATTAATAAGCATATCGGCTATTGGCATAGGATACTCATCTTTGGGTGTAGCCCTATTCAAATCTCTGAAATCAATGCACACCCTCAACTTGCCAGATCCTTTCTTCTCTACTGGGACAATGTTAGAATTCCACTCGGCATACCTGCAAGGTCGAATGAAATTAGCATCAAGCAGTCGACCGATCTCTTCCTTGATCCGGTCATATGTTTTCGGATTAAATTTTTAGCCGACTGTTTATAAGGTCTAAAACTGGCCTTTATAGGCAACCGATGCTCCACTAGCTCTCGGCTTAACCCTGGCATCTCATGATATTCCCATGCAAAGCAACAAACATATTCTTTCAGTAGCTCGATTAACTTAGCCTTACAATCGGCTTTTAAATTTTTGTTTATAAATGTCGGTCGAGTGACTGAACCATCTCCAATAGCTACCTCTTCTAACGGATCGGCTGATGTAAAACCTTGTCCAAGTTTATCCATGTCATCCAACTCCTCTATAGACTCATATATATCGTTCTCATTGGATCGATACTTTACAAGACGTTTTTGTAACCACTCGGAATTAGGATCCATTTAAACATATCATACCTTGGAGCCGATTGCATCCACTCGGCTTTAAAGAAATGGGCACAAAACCAATGTTGGTTGCGCTGAGAAAATCAAATTCCGATAAGTCACGTCCCGTCAAGCAAGTAGCGTTGGGATGTTGCCAATCCACCGATGCATCGGCCAAAGAAACACAGGCCGAGTTATCCGCATGAATAACTTCCACTTCATCATCAACCCACTGAATCAAAAACTGGTGCATAGTGGATGGCACGCACTGGTTTGCATGAACCCAATCGCGGCCTAGTATGACGTTGTAGTTACCTTGCACCTCAGCGACAAAGAATGCAGTAGCCAAAGTTTTGCTTCCGACTGTAAGCTCCACATACATTACACCTTTGGCTTCAGTTTTTTCTTTGCCTTCAAACCCGTTGAGAACCTTATTGGTCTTGATCAATTCTTCATCAGGCAAACCCAATTTCTTGAAGACTGAATAGGGCATAAGATTTACCACAGCACCACCATCAACAAGCATCCGAGTGAGCGGCGACCCATTGATATGACCTCTAAGATATAATGGTTTCAGATGCGTTACTGGTTCTTTTGGTTTCTCGAATATCGCGTTTTTAGGGCCAAAATCTAGCTGAGCCACCTCCCCTTCTTCATCTATAGCACGAAACTCAACAGGTAAGTAATACACCATATTGATATCCATACCTTCATGAACCGGCGTAGACTCATAGTCCAACAAATCAGCCTCCTCCTCGAGTGCATCCACAGATTCTGAAATTTGTCCGAGTGAAGGAGAAGTAAGAAGTGTCGCAGATGATGTCATATCTGTTGCATCGTCCTCCTTTGGTGATGTAGGTATTGCTGTGGTAGATGTAGAAGTTGCTGTATCTTGTATTTGTTTAGACCTCCACACTTGTTTTGGTGGAACCATGGGTCGAGTGTCATTGAACAACTTATCCCTTTGTTTCTCGGCCTCTTGTTCTGCCATCTCTTGACTCCTTAACCTCTGTAGTTTCCTCTTTTGTGTATTTGTTAGCCCTGGAGGACACCACTTTGGCTGAGTGTATTTAGGATCTCTCGTCTTTACCTGGCTGGTGCTTGCCTCATGGTCATTAGCCGAGTGCTTTGGCGCGATAGCAAGTATCGGCTCAGTCGGATTGCTATGCACAATCGGCTGCTGTATGGCGAATGTTTTGGTGCCCAAGGTAATAGAGTCGACATCCATTTTCTCCTTGCCTTTTCCCGACTCAACTGCTGCAACACTTGGTGATTTAACACGCCATTCTTTTCAACTTTCCAGATGCATGAAATGTCCACTCGGGCGCACCTTTGTACTCTGATGGCATCCACTCGGATGGATAACACTCGGATGGAATCCACTCGGATGGATATCACTCGGATGGAATTCAGTCGGATGGAATCTACTCAGCCACATTTTTTCACTCGGATAGCTTCCACCTGGGTGCATTCTTACACTTGGATAATTTCCATCCGGTCGCATGTTTTGACCAGCTGACCGATAGTTATCAATGTTCAGTCGGCCATTATATGAATATTCAAGTCGACCCCAAACAGTTTGCCTTTGCTCTTCTGGAAACAACGCCTTTGGTCCACTCGGTTTCATATACTGACTGAACATATCAGCTGATGGTGACCTTGGTCGCTTCAGATGAGTCGGCCGATTAAAGCTAGAACCGGTCGACTGGTTGGTGTACTTGGACAGCAACATATCAAAAGTTGGCTTGATCCGCTTGCGATGTACTTGAACTTCATTCCTTTTCCACTTGCCAATTTCTGGACTCTTGGGCTTGACAAATCTCACACGAGCATTTTCTTGCACTTGCAGTTGCCCCCCGAGTGTAGGATTCTTGATGGTGATTTTGATCACTTCCTTGCCATCGGGTTGCTTACCAAGCACAACCTGTCTCCCCAAGACCTTGTTGTCCTCCTTGTCTTTCCTGGGCTCACCAATAATAACATTAGCTTTATTAGTAGATTCGGCTACCTCCGGCTGAATGAGTAGCTTCTTCCCCTCCAAATCCATGGTATTCATTGGAAAAGGCTATTTATCAACTTGCATCTCAGAAAAGTTCAATCGTCCGTCATTAATGGCCGATTGTATCTGTCGTCGAAAAACATTGCAATCGTTAGTAGCATGAGAAAAAGAATTATGATACTTGCAATAAGGACGCCGTTTTAGCTCTTCAAACGGTGGTAAAGTATGAGATATTCTAATAATCTTAGCCTGCAACAAAGCATCAAATATTCTATCACACTTAGCAATGTTAAAAGTGAACTTCATCTCTTCATCACGATTCTTATGAACTGGTTTCAGATCATTGCAAGTAAAGGGTTTGGCCTTAGATGGCCAAACAAATTCAGTAGCAAAAACATCACCCTCATCGTCCGAATGATCACTGTCATATTCCACCATATTCATCTTCAGACGATCGGCTTTGTATCTATGTACTTCTTTGAGGTCTTTGCTTCGGCTTTCCTGAGCCAAAGCCCTTTGTAAGACTTGGTTGATATTTAAAAACTCGTAGCCTTCTAGCTTTTCTCTAATGGGAGTTCTCAAACCACTCAGCACTAGGTCTGCCAAGTCCCTCTCGGTTATCACCAAACTAAAACACCGGTTTTTTGTTTCTCTGAATCTCTTGACGTAATCGGAGACCGATTCATCATGATTCTGTTTAACCGATGTCAGATGTGACAACTTGAGTTCATTGTCGCTGCTATAAAAGTGATCATGAAACTTCTGCTCTAACTGCGACCAAACCCGAATGGAACCATGTGGTAAAGAAGAAAACCATGAAAATGCGGTACTAGTTAATGATAAAGGAAATAAACACACTTTCAATTCATTCAATGAGCCTGCCTCACCCAATTGTGCTAAATATTGACTAACATGCTCCCATGTGGTTTTTGTGCCCTCTCCATTGAACTTAACAAAATCTGGAATCTTATATCCCGGAGGGCACTGGATGGCATCAAAGTACTCGGGGTATGGCTTTTGGTAAATCCGATTCCGAGGTAACTCAACTCCAAAATTTTCTCGAAGCATCTTAGCCATCTCCTCTCTAAGATTAGCTAGACCATCATCCATAGTGGACAATGCAGCTTGTGGCAGTGGCATAGAAGGAGTAGGGTTACTAGTTGTAGGTAGGAATTGTGGTATGTACGTCGACCCATATTTTGGTAGTGGTCGAGTGGATGTAGCTGTAAGTAGGGTTTGGTTCGGCGTTGCCACTGAAACTGTCATGCTCATAATAGGATTAATAGGTGCAGCCACAATCTGATTTGTTTGGGTAGGATAATAAGCCATTCGCACGGGAGGCGCCGATGAAATAGGTAAAGCCAGATTAGGGTTTTGCACACTAGCAGCTACACCGTCATTACCACTAGCTGATTGAGATATATTCTTCTGAGCATTAGTATTTTCTATGAAAATAGACTAGATTGTTACCATCAGAAATACGACTCTCAATCTCAGCCCACTGCTCAGGAGAAAAAGTAGTACTCACAGAGGGTTTAACTTGCTCGGCTTGAAGAGGAGGGAACTTGATTTTTTCAATCGGAGTGATGTTGCCTTGGCGATCTTTCTTGAATTTTGCAAGGAACTCCTGCAGGTCCTTCTCCTCGCGCGCCTTCTTGTACTCCTCATAGACTTGGCGATGATCGGCCGATATCTCATCAAAACTAGGCTTAATGATGTTATCGACGTCTACCTCAGATGGCTTGGGAAGATCGGACATGGTGGATGATGATGATTGATCTTCGATCCCCAGCGGAGTCGCCAAAAAGTGTGTTGACACACGAACACGTCACGTGTACCCTCGACGCCGAGGGTGATGCACCGCAGCTCACGTCGAAGGAGACCCGACGGACAGCGCGATACGCAAGACAGTCGACGGGCGCTTTTGCTGACCCGAAAACCCCACACCCCCGGGAGGGACCCCGTCAGGGAGTGCGGCGGCTATGGGCTGCCCTAGGTCGATTCGCTCGCCCCTAGAGCCTCGGGATTCGCAGCTCTCAAACACGAAGAACAGCGAAGAATGAGATAGAAAAAACGATGCAGAGATAAAACGTAGATGAAAAAGTAGTATATTGATTTGTTCGATTGTGTGTTGTTCAATCGGCCGTCACCTCCAACATATATAAGAGGCGGCTGGACTTCTCGTACAAGTAAAGGATTCATCTAGGCTTTCCTTACAAGAAAAATTACATCAATTCACGCCCTAGAGTCCTAATTCTATTCCAACTCGGATTCAGTCTGAATCTGGCCCAAACTCTGTCTTCCTTCTTGCATGGGCCGCCGGGCTTGCATATGATCTCCGATCGAGACGGCCCAAATATCAAACTTGTGCTCCTCGATGATACGAACAATTCTCATGCTGATCACTTTTTCAAATAAGGACATCTTGAATACTTTTCGAGGTCATCTTTATCTTCCAGTCGGACTCGGTCTTGCAGTAGACTGGATTATCCGAGTCTCATAGTGAATTTGTAGGCTGTATATTATCTCTGATGATGATGACTCCAAAATCAAAGTTTACCGTCTTGATGATAGGCACAACT
This sequence comes from Triticum aestivum, assembly GCF_018294505.1. Lineage (NCBI taxonomy): Eukaryota > Viridiplantae > Streptophyta > Magnoliopsida > Poales > Poaceae > Triticum > Triticum aestivum. The sequence goes on from NC_057794.1 coordinate 351,334,214, forward strand.
TCTGTATTGAACACTTCTTCATCCAAGGTCATTTTGATAAACTTTCGAGCAAATGTTCAATTTCACTCGGACTTGAGCTCATCCACTCGGATATTAGATATTTCACTTGGATCGTCCGATTGGACTTTTTCACTCGGAAGACAATCTTTCACTCGGATGACTATATTTCCACTCGGATGACTATATTTCCACTCGGATGACTATATTTCCACTTAGAAGGCACTATCTTATTCAATCGGCAAGTTTTCGTCCCGATGGTAATCTTTTCACTCGGAATATTTTCACCCGGACGACAATTTCACTCGGATGATCATATTTTCACTCGGGTAACTATATTTCCACTTGGATAATAATAAGTTCATCCGATCAGGAAACTTTCACTCGACCAGGAAATTTTCACTCGACCGTAAACTTTCACTCGGATGGTAAACTTTTCACTCGGGTTTCCGACTGAAAACATAGCCCGATCTTGATTTGTCTCTCCAGGCCTCATACGATCTTGGATTGAGACAAATTATATATGAAAATCGATCGGCTCGACGAGACAAAATTTTTCCGTGTTGAAGGTTTTCGATTCAAGGCTGTCTTGATGGCCGAATTACTCGCGCAACCTATCAGACAAGTGTCTGGCTCCTCGCGCCATATTTTCGTTGAGGTTCGGTCTGCAGTATATTGCCTCTAACTTTTGGATATGAACTCGGATTGAGATGATTTATATATCAAAATTGATTGCCTCGACGAGACGAAGACAATTCCTTAAGAGTGCTCCTTCATCCGAGGTCATCTTGAAGACGTGATTGGCCAAAAAACCACTCGGAACATTGAATTATGCCACTCGGAGTATAGTTTCGGTCCGTAAGATAAAGTCGAATGAATATAACCGAAACATCAAAGTGGTTCCACTCGGTGATGTGAATATTTTTATGCTGAAAACTCGTTCACTCGAGACCATCTTCATTGCAATCTGTATCTTGCCAAAATCAGGTGTCAACAACAAGGAAGATAAGCACAAAAGACATTACGGACCCTTACATGCCCCCAGGGGGTAATTCATGATTCTTCGCAGGAAACAAAAGCTGGTACTAAGGGGAATCCTATCTACATCCTTCTGTGGTGGACGCTATCATCAACAGTAGGCCACGGGAGGCCGGCGCCAACCCCATCCAGATCAGCGGCGGCGGCGGCCGGACGCCGCAACTCTGCCCCGAGCGCGGCAAGAGCTCGGGGGCACGTAGCTGTCATTGCTCGTCTCCGGAGTCTCATAGAGCTCAGGAGAGCTGCTGGACTCCCAAGGGCTACTGCTACTGGAGTGGTTGCGAGCGGGGCGCGCATCAGCCTCGCGCTCCTCTCTGGAGCAGCACTCCAGGCAGCGGCCCTCGGCATTGAAGACCTTGAAGAAGAGCGTGGAGACGCCGTCATACTCAAAGTGGATCACGAGGGCGCCCCTCGCACGGCAGACCCGCACGATCTTGCCCCAGCCGCGCGTCATGAAGATCTTGCCGGTGGGGACCGCTTCGATCTCCGCTCCAGTCGCCGGACCACTGCAGTCGGTGTGCAGCAGCTAGAGCTCGAGAGGCCCCCTTGGCGGCATCGCGTCGGATAAGAACCATGGGAAGTGAATCCAGGAGCTCGGAGGCATCGGCACCCACAACACCAACTCGCGCGAGGAGTCCGCGGCGTGAACCCCAGGCGCGACGGCGCGCTTCGCCGTGGCGTGGCGACCCTGGATGCAGCGTGGGAAGCGCTGATCGTCACTCCGTCCTCCCGAGCCCTCGGCTCGGGCGTACAAGGGCAGCGGGTACCTCGAAGGAGGCCGCTTGCACCAAGGCCTCGAAACCTGCATTGCAGGTTCATCGCGGGTATGGATCGACCACTTGTTCGGCGAAAGAGGCCCCGGATCATCGCGGGGAGCCTTTCCTTTCTCTTCAGTAGAGAACTTTCTGATGGGCGCCATTTTTGTCAGCAGTGGAGCAAGCAGGAAGAAGCAAGCAAGCGAGGAAGAGATGGGCAATGGGGGCTCCGCTCCCTCCCCATTTATAGCAAGGGAAGGCCAACCGGCGTCTACCACGATCGCAGCTAATGATGGTTTTCCTTGCATGTCGTAGGGACTTGACAAGTCGAGTAGTTGCCGAGGCAACATGGGGAAGCAGAGACGCCCATGACCAATCAACCGCCATGCGTCAATCGAGGCCATAGGCTTTGGGGGCCAACGGCGCTCCAAACTTGGCCCTTGGCTTCGCCGTGAAGCCAAGCCCGAGCGCACCTTGGGCCCGGGGTTGTCAGCATCCTGGGAACGGGGGTCCCCAAACTTGCCTGCCTGTGGCCCACGGCGTTGCTGAGCCAGCAGGCCGTACGACCCATCTTCACCAACAAAGCATCCAAGACCCTCGCGAGGGTCCAAGCCTCGCGAGGCGGACGACGCAAGACCTCCTCGGGAATAGCCTATCTAGGCAGGCTCACGAGGAGCGGAGATATCAAGGTGGGGCAAACCTCTTGAGGCCCTCATGACGTGAGCCATGACGCACGACACCAGGTGGGCGCCAGGCGGGCGCCAGGGCGCACAGCGTCCTTGTTTCCTCTTTGGTGCAAAGGAGGCCAGCGCAGGCGAAGAGTACCGAGGCATCAGGCAAAGGTTGCTATATTGGTGCAATGAGACCAAGACCAGGAGGACGGCAAGACGGAGGTCATCGTGGAGCCCAAGACGGCGTCACCACCAGAGCTTTTCGCAGGCGAAGACCACTTTTGTTAGGATAGCTTGTACTAGCTGCCCCCCTTCAAATTGGCCCGCCATTGTTTGCTCCCTTCCCGGTTGATATTTGCGAAGAGGACCAGGGCCTATATAAGTAGGACTAGCCACCACCTTAGCAAGGGACGGATCATTCAGACCATCCTCACACACACAAGCTCACCGAGCTCAAGAACACCTCAACCTCGGGAGGTTGTTCTTCCCTTGTACTGTTCATTATTAGCTCTAAAGGCAATCCACCACCACCACACTGGAGTAGGGTATTACACTACAACGGTGGCCCGAACCAGTATAAACCTCGTGTCTTTCTATGTTGCAAGTTCATCGAGTTCGTCCGCGAGATCTTAGTGAGCTAGGGCGTAGATCGGTGGGAGGAAAAGACTTCGCGCGCACCCCAGTGTTCGAACCTTAAGGGTTTGCTAGAACCCCACATCCGACATGCCTCCAAATGGTGCCCGAGCGCCTCCCTCATAATGTTGGCAAGGTCTAAGGCCCTCCAAAAGAAATCCCCCGAGCCCTGCCCAAGGAGGGCACCGGGCACGCCTTCCTATGCGACAAAGGGAGGCGTCCCAGGTGCGGGCGCTTATCCTAATGTGGCGCCACTTGCGGCGCCGTTCTCTTGAGGCCCGGCACGAAGTAACTGCTTATTCTTCTTGGGGATGGCCTCAGGAGGGTACTCACCCTTTCTGTCGGGGTCGTCGATTGCTGCAGCTTGGAAGGCACGCTCGAGGGAGCACACCACGTCTCTTTCTTCGCAGGGGACTGTGATGATTCTGCCGCTTCATGGCATCTTGAGGACTTCGTAGCCATGGTGGGTCACCACCATGAACTTAGCAAGGGCTGGATACCCGAGGATGGCATTGCACGACAGACGGATGTGGGCGATGTCGAAGTCGATGACCTCGGTGCGGTAGTTTTCGCATTGTCCGAAGGTGACTGGGAGGCGGACCTGACCTATCGGGGTGGTGGAGCCGTCGGTCACTCCTGAGAAAGGCTTGGTAGGCTGGAGTTGATCGTAGGGTACTTGAAGGTTGTTGAACATCTCGACAGACAGGACGTTAAGCCCTGCGTCGCCGTCGATGAGAGTCTTGGTGACTTGCACGTTGCTGATGACGGGTGAACAGAGCATCGGGAGAGCGCCAGCGGTGGCCGCGCACTTGAGCTGGTCTGCTGAGCTGAAGGTAATAGCGCACTTGGACCACTTGAGCGGGCGTGTAGCCTTGAGCTTGGGAAGGGTTGCATTCACCTCGCGATCAAACCACTTGAATATACGCTGTGAGGCTTGGGCTTGAGCTCCACCCAAGATGCAGGTGATAGCATGCGGCTCCTTGAAGCCCCCAGCCCCCTCGTCTTGGTGGTGGTCATCGTTCCTTCTTGGTGGTGGCGGCAATGGAGGAAGCCCAACATTGCCTTGAGGACGGTCCTCGCGAGGCTGATCCCTCCAGAAACCTTCACGAGACTGATCCTGCCAGCGGTCCTCACGAGGTCGGTCGCGCCACTCCTAGCGTGGGCCCCGGTCGTCCCAGCGTCCTCTGCCACGTCCTCCTCCTCGGTCGTAGCCTCGGTCGTTGCACTCGGGGCATCGACCGAAGCGTCCGTCGGGAATGGCCCTGAGCTCTTGACAATCGTTGGTGTTGTGGTTGTGCATGTTGTGGAAGGCGTAGAACGGTCGGCTGCTCTTGGATGACATAGGCTGGTCCCTCCCACGCTTCATGTTCGGCTCTGCCGCAAGTACGGCCTTTCCCTTGCGCTTCACGTCCTTGGCCTTGGCTTTCTTCTCCTCCAGGTCGGCAGCTGGGAGCTTGAGAAGGGAAAGGCGCCCTTCCTCAGCCCTTGCACACTTGGTTACCATGTTGAACAGCTCCAGGGATGTGCACAGCTCTTCATGGATGGCGAGCTCCTCCTTCATCTTGATGTCGCGGATGCCATCAGAGAACGCAGAGATGATGGCCTCATCCGTCACCTTGGGGATCTTGAGATGAACGTTGTTGAAGCACTGGATGTACTTCTAGAGGGTCTCCCCTGTTTGTTGCTTGATGCGGCGCAGGTCACCCACGGCTGGAGGGCGGTCGCGAGTGCCCTGGAAGTTGGCGACGAAACGGTCGCGCATCTCATTCCAGGAAGAGATGGAGCCTGGAGGCAGGTTCAGGAGGCACGAGCATGTGCCATCCTTGAGAGCCATGGGAACCGGTTCGCCATGACTTTCTCGTCGCCGTTGGTCGCCTCGATGCTTAGCTCGTAGAGCTGTAGCAACTCCGCGGGATCGGGGGTGCCGTCGTACCACGGAGGAAGGTCTGGCTTGAACTTGCCTGGCCAAGCGACGCTACGCGGCTCGGGGGTGAAAGCGCGGCAGCCCGCAGTGGCCACTGGGACCCTTTGCTGATGCGGAGCCTGGCCTTGACGCCCTCGCACCGCCATCATAGGTGGCGCACGGTCTTGTCGTAGCGGCATCGGGAGCGCAGGAGCGTTTTCTTGCAGACGAGGGACTTCTTGGCAGTTTCCTTCTTCACGTGCAGGCACCCGACATGGTGGATCACGCCGGGGGGGCGCATGCCTTGGCTCTAGGGCGCCGTCTTAGGGCATAGGTGGTGGAGGCGCTCCATGAGCCACGTCGCCCACAGCTGGTGGAGGGCGAGGCAGCGAGAGGGATGACACAGGGGAGCCCCCTGCGGCACTGACAAGCTCGGCGATGCGGTTGAGCCAGTCCTCGTAGAGGTCGTCGATGGGGTGGTGGCGCAGGAGTTCGCGCGCCATGCATAGCGCGGCATGCATGTCCATAGGAGCGCGACGTGCGTGAGACGACGAGCCGGCCGGAGTCAGCAATGGAGTGGCGGTGCGGCCGTCCCACCGCATCGAGGGGTGCAACGAGGAGGCTTGCTGCTCATTTCCCATCGAGCCGGTGGTGGCGTTGGCGGCAGGCGACGGAGAATGGCGGGGTGGCCCGCCAACGGGAGCCGTCTGAGCAAAGCGGGCGGCGAGGGAGGCCCGGCGCTCAGCGCGAGCTCGGCGAGCGTCCGCCATGGAGGTGACGAAGCGACGGGACGCGGAGCGATGGAAGGAAAGCTTCGGCGCTCCCCTACCTAGCGCGCCAAATGTTGGATCTCGGATTTCGGCAAAACCCTCAAGGTTCGAACACTGGGGTGCGCACGAAGATCTCCCCCTACCAACTCATGCCCTCAACCTCGCCATGATCTCAAAGGCAAGCTCGACGAACTCGCAACACAAGAGACATAAGATTTATACTGGTTCGGGCCACTGCTACCTCTTGAGCACTTGCGTTGGTTTTCCCTTGAAGAGGAAAGGGTGATGCAGCAAAGTAGCGTAACTATTTCCCTCTGTTTTTGAGAACCAAGGTATCAATCGAGTAGGAGGCTGCGCACAAGTCCCTCGCACCTACACGAACAAATAAATCATCGCAACCAATGCGATAAGGGGTTGTCAATCCCTACACGGTCTACGAGAGTGAGATCTGATAGATATGATAAGATAATATTTTTGTTATTTTTATGATAAAGGTGCAAAGTAAAATAAATGGCAAAGGAAATAACTAAGTATTGGAAGATTAATATGATGGAAGATAGACCCGGGGGCCATAGGTTTCACTAGTGGCTTCTCTCAAGAGCATAAGTATTTACGATGGGTGAACAAATTACTGTTGAGCAATTGATAGAATTGAGCATAGTTATGAGAATATCTAGGTATGATCATGTATATAGGCATCATGTCCGAGACAAGTAGACCGACTCCTGCCTGCATCTACTACTATTACTCCACACATCGACTGCTATCAAGCATGCATCTAGAGTATTAAGTTCAAGAGAACAGAGTAGCGCTTTAAGCAAGATGACATGATGTAGAGGGATAAACTCATGCAATATGATATAAACCCCATCCTTGTTATCCTCGATGGCAACAATAGAATACGTACCTTGCTGCCCCTACTGTCACTGGGAAAGGACACCGCAAGATTGAACCCAAAGCTAAGCACTTCTCCCATTGCAAGAAAGATCAATCTAGTAGGCCAAACCAAACTGATAATTCGAAGAGACTTGCAAAGATAACCAATCATACATAAAAGAATTCAGAGAAGATTCAAATATTGTTCATAGATAAACTTGATCATAAACCCACAATTCATCGGTCTCAACAAACACACCGCAAAAGAAGATTACATCGAATAGATCTCCACAAGAGAGGGGGAGAACTTTGTATTGAGATCCAAAAAGAGCAAAGAAGCCATCTAGCTAATAACTATGGACCCGAAGGTCTGAAGTAAACTACTCACACTTCATAGGAGAGGCTATGGTGTTGATGTAGAAGCCCTCCGTGATCGATGCCCCCTCTGGCGGAGCTCCGGAAAAGGCCCCAAGATGGGATCTCATGGATACAGAAAGTTACGGCGGTGGAATTAGGGTTTTTGCTCTGTATCCGGTAGTTTCGGGGTACGTAGGTATATATAGGAGGAAGGAGTACGTCGGTGGAGCAACAGGGGGCCCACGAGGGTGGAGGGGGCGCCTGGGGGGTAGGCGCGCCCCCCTACCTCGTGCCTTCCTCGTTGATTGCTTGACGTAGGGTCCAAGTCCTCTGGATCATGTTCGTTCCGAAAATCACGTTCCCGAAGGTTTCATTCCGTTTGGACTCCGTTTGATATTCTTTTTCTGCGAAACCCTAAAATAGGCAAAAAAACAGCAATTCTGGGCTGGGCCTCCGGTTAATAGGTTAGTCCCCAAAATAATATAGAAGTGTATAATAAAGCCCAATAATGTCCAAAACAGAATATAATATAGCATGGAGCAATCAAAAATTATAGATTCGTTGGAGACATATCAAGCATCCCCAAGCTTAATTCCTGCTCGTCCTCGAGTAGGTAAATGATAAAAACAGAATTTTTGAGGTGGAATGCTACTTGGCATAATTTCAATGTAATTCTTCTTAATTGTGGTATGAATATTCAGATCCGAAAGATTCAAGACAAAAGTTCAATATTGACATAGAAATAATAATACTTCAAGCATACTAACTAAACAATTATGTCTCTTTAAAATAACATGGCCAAAGAAAGTTATCCCTACAAAATCATATAGTCTGGCTATGCTCTATCTTCACCACACAAAGTATTTAATCATGCACAACCCCGATGACAAGCCAAGCAATTGTTTCATACTTTTGGTGTTCTCAAACTTTTTCAATCTTCACGCAATAAATGAGCGTGAGCCATGGACATAGCACTTCAGGTGGAATAGAATGGTGGTTGTGGAGGAGACAAAAAAAGGGAAGATAGTCTCACATCAACTAGGCGTATCAACAGGCTATGGGGATGCCCATCAATAGAAATCAATGTCAGTGAGTAGGGATTGCCATGCAACGTATGCACTAGAGCTATAAGTATATGAAATCTCAATAAAAGGAACTAAGTGGGTGTGCATCCAACTTGATTGCTCACGAAGACCTAGGGCATTTTGAGGAAGCCCATCACTGGATATACAAGCCAAGTTCTATAATGAAAAATTCCCACTAGTATATGGAAGTGATAACATAGGAGACTCTCTATTATGAAGATCATGGTGCTACTTTGAAGCACAAGTGTGGTAAAAGGATAGTAGCATTGTCCCTTCTCTCTTTTTCTCTCATTTTTTTTATTTGGGCCTTTTCATTTTTTATGGCCTCCTTTTTTTATTTGGGCTTCTTTGGCCTCTTTTATTTTTATTTTTTTTCGCCGGAGTCTCATCCCGACTTGAGGGGGGATCATAGTCTCCATCATCCTTTCCTCACTTGGGACAATGCTCTAAAAATGATGATCATCACACTTTTATTTACTTACAAGTCAACAATTACAACTCAATACTTAGAACAAAATATGACTCTATGTGAATGCCTCCGGCGGTGTACCAGGATATGCAATGAATCAAGAGTGACATGTATGAAAGAGTTATGAACGGTGGATTTGCCACAAATACAATGTCAACTACATGATCATGCAAAGCAATATGACAATGATTGAGCATGTCATAGTAAACGGAACAGTGGGAAGTTGCATGGCAATATATCTCGGAATGGCCATGGAGATGCCATGATAGGTAGGTATGGTGGTTGTTTTGAGGAAGGTATATGGTGGGTGTATGATACCGGTGAAAGGTGCGTGGTATTAGAGAGGCTAGCAATGGTGGAAGGAAGAAAAGTGTGTATGATCCATGGACTCAACCTTAGTCATAAAGAACTCATATACTTATTGCGAAAATCTACAAGTTATCAAAGCAAAGTATTACGCGCATGCTCCTAGGGGGATAGATTGGTAGGAAAAGACAATCGCTCGTCCCCGACCGCCACTCATAAGGAAGACAATCAATAAATAAATCATGCTCCGACTTCATCACATAATGGTTCACCATACGTGCATGCTACGGGAATCACAAACTTTAACACAAGTATTTCTGAAATTCACAACTACTCGACTAGCATGACTCTAATACTACCATCTCCATATCTCAAAACAATTATCAAATATCAAACTTCTCATAGTATTCAACACACTCATAAGAAATTTTTTATTAATCTTGAACGCCTAACATATTAAAGCAAATTACCATGCTGTTTTGTAGGACTCTAGAAATAATCTAAGTGAAGCATGAGAGAACAATAGTTTCTATAAAACAAATCCACTGACGTGCTCTAAAAGATATAAGTGAAGCACTAGAGCAAAAACTATATAACTCAAAAGATATAAGTCAAGCACATAGAGTATTCTAACAATTTCCGAATCATATGTGTCTCTCTCAAAAGGTGTGTACAGCAAGGATGATTGTGGAAAACTAACAAATAAAGACTAACATAATACAAGACGTTCCAAGCAAAACACACATCATGTGGTAAATAAAAATATAGCTCCAAGTAAAGTTACCGATGGAAGTAGACGAAAGAGGGGATGCCTTCCGAGGCATCCGCAAGCTTTGGCTTTTAGGTGTCCTTAGATTATCTTGGGGTGCCATGGGAATCCCCAAGATTAGGCTCTTTCCACTCCTTGCTCCATAATCCATCAAATCTTTTACCCAAAACATGAAAACTTCACAACACAAAACTTAAAGTAGAAAATCTCGTGAGCTCCGTTAGCGAAAGAAAACAAAAAACCACTTCAAGGTACTGTAATGAACTCATTCTTTATTTATATTGGTGTTAAACCTACTTTATTCCAACTTATCTATGGTTTATAAACTATTTTACTAGCCATAGATTCATCAAAATAAGAAAACAACACACGAAAAACAGAATCTGTCAAAAACAGAACAGTCTGTAGTAATCTGTAGCTAACGCAAGATCTGGAACCCCCCAAATTCTAAAATAAATTTCTGGACATGAGGAATTTATCTATTAATTATCTTCAAAAATAATTAACTAAATATCACTTTCCAAATAAAAATGGCAGCAATTCTCGTGAGCGCTAAAGTTTCTGTTTTTTACAGCACGATTAAAAAGACTTTCCCCAAGTCTTCCCAACGGTTCTACTTGGCACGAACACTAATTAAACACAAAAAACACAACCAAAACATAGGCTAGATAAATTATTTATTACTAGTGAAGAGCAAAGAGCAAGGAATAAAAATAAAATTGGGTTGCCTCCCAACAAGCGCTATCGTTTAACGCCCCTAGCTAGGCATAAAAGCGAGGATAGATCTAGGTACTGTCATCTTTGGTTTTAGGGAAGAAAAGAGCAAACTTTCTATCTATGGAATTAATCTTTCTTTTTTGATAAAGCACATGGCTACTAATGGTACAAGAAATATTAAGTATGTTACGGAAATTTGTATCTAAGCTAGCCTTCATCTCTTTGATAGATTCGGTTTGATAAGAGAGCAAAAGAGATGTAGATTCAACTTTCTCATTCATGGGGTGCCCAAATATGGTTTTCATATTTTCGTAAGTTTCTACGGCAGCCCCTTCAAGAAAACCTTCTTCAAATATAGAATCTAGGACATGCTTAAAACAAGAAGTTAGGGCAACATAAAAGCTTTTTAAGTATATTTCAATTTGGTATTGAGGCACATAGCTAGCCCTGATCCTTAAGAGTATATCCCAAGCATCTTTCAAAGATTCATCAAGTAAATAAAGAAAAATTCTGGAATCATCTTTGTCGGTGTCAAAACCGGCGGATCTCGGGTAGGGGGTCCCGAACTGTGCGTCTAGGCCGGATGGTAACAGGAGGCAAGGGACACGAAGTTTTACCCAGGTTCGGGCCCTCTCGATGGAGGTAAAACCCTACGTCCTGCTTGATTAATATTGATGATATGGGTAGTACAAGAGTAGATCTACCATGAGATCGGAGAGGCTAAACCCTAGAAGCTAGCCTATGGTATGATTGTTGATGTGTATGTTGTCCTATGGACTAAAACCCTCCGGTTTATATAGACACCGGAGAGGGTTATGGTTACACAAAGTCGGTTACAATGGTAGGAGATCTTCATATACATATCGCCAAGCTTGCCTTCCACGCCAAGGAAAGTCCCTTCCGGACACGGGACAGAGTCTTTAATCTTGTACCTTCATAGTCCAGGAGTCCGGCTGAAGGTATAGTTCGGCTATCCGAACACCCCCTAATCTAGGACTCCTTCAGTAGCCCCTGAACCAGGCTTCAATGACGACGAGTCCGGCGCACAGATTGTCTTCGGCATTGCAAGGCGGGTTCCTCCTCCAAGTACTTCATAGAAGTTTTTGAACACAAAGATAGTGTCCGGCTCTGCAAAATAAGTTTCTGTCGGCGTTCTGGGAATGGGGGGCCCAGACATGCTTGCCTGCGGCCCGCGGCGTGGCTCAAAAGGGGGCCCAGCGCGGCCCATCTTCATCCACACAGACCCAAGACCCTCGCGAGGGGCCAAGCCTCGCGGGGCGGACGGCACGGAGCTTCCTCAGGCACGGCCTCATCAGGCTGGCTCGCAAGGAGGTGGAGAGATCAAGGCGGGGTACCTCACGAGGTGCCCGTGACGCAAGCCATGACGACCAAAGGCGCCAGGCGGGCGCTAGCCGCGCAGTGTCCTTCTTTCCTCTTTGGTGCAAAGGGAGCAAGCGCAGGCGAGAGCATCAAGCAAAGGCACCCGTTTCGGTGCAACGAGACCAAGAACAATCGAACAGCAGGGAGGAAGTCATTGTGGAGCCCAAGCCAGCGTCACCACCAGAGCCTTTGGCAGGCGAGGACCAACTTTAGTCAGGATAAGTGTACCAGATTTCCCCTTCAAAATGGCCAATTGTTGGCGCCCTTCCCGCTCAATATTTGGGAAGAGGCCCAGGGCCTTTGCCTATAAATAGGACTAGCCACCCACAGGGTAGGAGAGATCGGAGATCGGATCGAAATTAGAGAGAGAATTGAGGAGAGAGAGAGAGAAGGGTGACTGAACTCCTCCTAGCAGTTCATCCCCCGAGGCAAGAACAGACCCTCGCGAGGCTGTTCTTCCTTGTATTGCTCATCATCATCAGCCCAAGAGGCAATCCACCACACCACACACTGGAGTAGGGTATTACACCACAATGGTGGCCCGAACCAGTATAAACCCTGTGTCTCTTGTGCTGTTCTTTCCATAGCTTAGATCTTAGCGAGGCGGAGGGGTGCAAGTAGGTAGAAGGCGAAATCTCCGCGTGCACCCCAGTGTTCGAACCTCAAGGGTCTGCCGGAACCCGAAATCCGACATTTGGCGCGCCAGGTGGGGGTGCGCCGGAATTCGTCTTCCACCACCCCGTTCTCCTCCAACCATCGCGTCCATGTCTGACGCTCGTAGGGCCCGCGCCAAGCGCCGGGCCGCTCTCGCTTCCCGCATCGCCAGGACGGCTCCTGTCGGCGGGCGTCCTCGCCATTCCCCGTCACCTGCCGTCAACGCCGCCACCGGCCCGGCGGGGGACGAGCAGCAAGCGTCGTCTCAGCATCCGTCCGTGCGGCAAGACGGCCGCACCGCTACTCCCTCGCTCACCCCAGCTGGTTCTTCGTCCCGCACGCTCCGCGCACCCATGGAGGCTCGAGCTGCGCTCATCGCGGCAAACGAGCTCCTGCGCTACCGTCCCGTCGACGACGTCTACAAAGAATGGCTCGACCGCGTCGCCGAGCTCGTCCGCGCCGCAGGGGCTCTCCTGCGCCGTCCGTTCCGCTGCACCGCACCCCGCCCCGCGCGGGGGACGAAGCTCCGAGGGCGCCCCAGCCGCCTCCTCCTCAAGAAGGTGCCATGGCTCCAAGGCACGTGGCCCCTGGGCAGAACCCGCTCCTTCAGGTGCCAGCGCGGCAAGAGCAGAGCTGCCAAGAAGTCCCTCGCCCGCAAGAAGCTGCCCGGGCGCTCCCTACTCCAGCACGTCGCGACCATGCTCCTGCTCCCGCACGTCAAGACCCCGCGCTGCTCCTAGCTGCAGCGCGTGGGGACATGCAAGACCAAGCTCTCCGTCACCCAAGGCCTCCCGTGGCTACAGCAGGCTGCCGTGCCTTCACCACCGAGCTACGCAGCGTCGCGTGGCCCGGCAAGTTCAAGCCAGACCTGCCTCCTTGTTATGACGGCACGGCCGACCCTGCGGAGTTCCTCCAGCTCTATGAGCTGGGCATCGAAGCTGCCAACGGAGACGAGAAGGTCATGGCGAACTGGTTTCCCATGGCGCTCAAGGACGGGCCCCGCACCTGGCTCCTGAACCTGGCTCCAGGCACGATCTCCTCCTGGGACAAGATGCGCACCTGCTTCATCGCCAACTTCCAAGGTACTCGCGACCGGCCACCCGCCATGAGCGACATGCGCCGCATCAAGCAACAACCCGGAGAGACCCTGCAAAAGTACATCCAGCGCTTCAACAACGCACGCCTCAAGATTCCCAAGGTGACCGAGGAGGCCATCATCTCATCCTTCTCCGACGGTGTGCGCGATGTCAAGATGAAGGAGGAGCTGGCGATGCATGAAGACCTGTGCACTTCCTTGGAGTTGTTCAACTTGGCAACCAAGTGCGCCAGGGCTGAGGAAGGGCGTCTCTCCCTCCTCAAGCTGCCTGCCGCAGACCCAGAAGAGAAGAAGCCCAAGGCCAACGATGTGAAGCGCAAGGGGGCTGCCATGCTCGCGGCAGAACCAGACACCAAGCGGGGCAGAGATCAGCCCGAATCTTCCAAGGGCAGTCGGTACTGTGTGTACCACGACCTCCACACCCACAACACCAATGAATGTCAAGAGCTCCGACCCGTGCGAGAAGGAAGGATCGGCCGTCGCCTCGACCGCGGTGACCGGGGCTACGGTCGAGGAGGAGGAAGGAACACATGATGCTGGGAAGACCGCTGCCCGCGCCAAGGGTGGCGCGATCGACCTCGCGAGGATCGCTGGCAAGACCCGCCTCGTGAGGGAGACTGGAGGGATCAGCCAAGGAGAAACGAGGACCGCCATCAGGACGAGGGGGCTAGGGGCTTCCAGGAGCCGCGTGTGATCACCTGCATTCTGGGCGGGGCTCAAGCCCCAGCCTCTCAACGCATCTTCAAGCAGTTCGCCCGCGAAGTGAATGCAGTCCTCCCCAAGCTCGAAGCCACGTGCCCTCTTAGGTGGTCGGCGTGCGCCATCACGTTCAGCTCCGCAGATCAGCTCAAGTGTGCGGCCACAGCCGGAGTCCTCCCGATGCTTTGTTCCCCAATCATCAGCAACATGGTGGTCACCAGGACCCTCATCGATGGCGGAGCAGGGCTCAACGTCCTGTCAGTGGAAACATTCAACAATCTCCAAGTGCCCTACAACCAGCTTCAGCCAACCAAGCCTTTCTCTGGAGTCACCGACGGCTCCACGGTCCCGATTGGGCAGGTCCGCCTCCCTGTCACCTTCGGGTCACGCGACAACTACCGCACCGAGCTCATCGACTTCGACGTCGCTCACATTCGCCTGTCGTACAACGCCATCCTTGGGTACCCAGCGCTAGCCAAGTTCATGGCCGTAACTCACCACGGCTACAACGTCCTCAAGATGCCAGGAAGTGGCGGAGTCATCACGGTGCCCTATGAAGAGAAGGACGTGGTGTGCTCCCTGGAACGAGCCTTTCAGGCCGCATAGCTGGAAGACCCGGATCGCGGAAGCAGGAGGCTTCCCGAGACCGCCCCCAAGAAGAAGAAGACATCGTCCCTCAAGAGGCAGGCCCCTCAGGGCCCGCGCCTGCCCAGGGGGAACCTCCTTCCATCGCATAGGAAAGCACGCCCGGCACCCTCCTCAGGCAGGGCTCAGGGGCTCTCCCCTGGAGGGCCACCGACCTGGCTAAGGTCACGAGGGAGGCGCTTGGGCACCACATGGAGGCGTGTTTCGAAGCACGTTCCCTCAAGAAGGAGTAAGGCAAGGAGGGCCAGACCCTTAGGAGTTCGTCAGCAAGGCAATTCAGGAGCTACTGGAGTCAAGAGTCATGAGAGGCGGCCGCCGCCTGCCAGCTGTGGCTCCCCATCCAGGCGAGGATGGTGGGCTGCGCGTCTGCATCGACATACCAGGGCTCAATCGAGTCGCCTCTCTGGAGCGCCTCTGGCCCTCGTGAGTGGGGCGCTGCGAAGGTCCACCCCACAGCTACGTTCGCATGCCTTACGGCTTGCCGAATGCGGCTGCCACGTACCAGCGCCTCATGAGGGGCATCATGGAGGCTCAAGAGGCCAGGCGTTCAGCAGCCCTGGCGGAGATGGAGATGGTCCGCGAGGAGCCACCAGCGCCTCCGGAGCCTCCCGAGGCCCCTGGGCCTGGGGGCTCGTGAGGATCGGCTTCCGCAGCCCACCGAGCCTGCTACGCCAACACTCCTTCATCCTCAACATCATCAGGTGACATCTTTCAAGTTTCATTTCCAGCTGGGAGCGCCCCCCAGGGCTGCATTATTCCCAGGCCGCGTGGGTCTGTCCCTGCGGCATGTATCCCTTTTATTTTATGTTGTTAGCTTACCTTCTTGGGGGTGCCCCTCGGGCTGCATCATCCCCCAAGTCGCTCGGGCCAGAACCAGTGGCATGTATCCCTTTTTGCGTTTATTTCCGGCTATGCGTTCGACCCACCATGCTTGATTATTTGATGCCTGTCCATGGCACATCTTCTTCTCCATGCCGACCACTTGCACAGTAAAGGGGGGGGGGGTACCTGAGCATCGCGACTCGGGGCTCTTACTGGCTCTCCAGCCCTCACCCTCTGGCCTTGTCCACGGCATCGCGACCTGGCATACCAGCGACGGCTAAGACTAGCTCGAGGGCCGGGACCCGAGGACGTAGAGTGCCGGCATCTAACCAAATTTGCAGGGACACATCACAAGATAAGGCCCAGTGCCAGGCGCAACCCGCCTAGAGGTAGGGCCCCGTGAGTCCCGCGCTGGCTCACGGGTGCCCAGATACACCTCGCCAGGCCCTACCGTGCCAGCCACGTGTCAGGGCGGGGCTATACACGCCCCGGGGGCTCCTCCCGGAGGGGAGCCCCCTCCCACGTACCAGTGGAAGCACCATGCTCCGCGCTGGCTGACGACACTGCCGAGGAGCGGCTATGCCCGTACACATACAGAAGCGCTATGCTCCGCACTGGTGATAAACAACTGAGGGCGGCCCCCGGGCCGCATCAACCTCAGGGAGCCCAAAGCTCAGTGTCTAGCCTTATCGTAACGCCTCCCCTCGGGAGTGCCGCACGAGGGGGCTGGGCACGGGGGCTGCGCCTGGGTCACGCCCAGATGCACACCACCCATCCAGCCTCCCCCCCCCGGGCCTGGTTCGTCGTGTGTCTCTCCTGAGCGGAGCCAAGGTACGAAGGCCGTTTGAGCGTCAAGGGGGACTCCTGAGCATCGCGACTCAGGAGCCTAACTGGTCACGTAGCCCCACACTCCTTAGTTCCAAAAGGCTAACGGCGGTTGAGGTATGCGCGCGGCCGAGCTCTGAAGACGTAGAATAGTAGATCCACCCACATCACACCTCCCTACTTGTTGTTCGTGCGCCAAGGGGGACTCCTGAGCATCGCGACTCAGGAGCCTAACTTGTCACGTAGCCCCTCACTCCTTAGTCCCGTCCCGGTTTCCGGTCGGGGCTAACGGCGGCTGAGGTATGCGCGGGGCCGGGCTCCGCCGGCGTAGAACATAAGCAAGTAGGAAGGAAAAGCGTAAATTTCAAGGAATTCAAAAGCAAATATTACAGTCCACACTATTATCTCAATGCCAAATGCAAGTTTAAACGCCTCCCCGAGGCATGATACATGTGCAGGAATTAAAGCCAGGACAGGAGCCACAACAGAGTCACTTGTCGGCGCTGGAGCAGCGCGGAGTGGGTTCGCCTCATGGAGCAGCGAGGTCGGCAGCGCCTTGCTTTGGCTTGGTGCTGAAGGCCTGGAACTTCCCCAGCAGAGCCTCCGCGCGACCCTTCACGGCCTCGGCAGCGGCAGCGGCATGCTTTCCGCTTACTGGCTCCAGCAGGCTGTCGAGGTCGACGCCGGGATCGCGAAGGTAGATGTGGGTGAGGACCCGCGTCAGCGCTGCAGAAGACAAGACACGCGCCTCGGCCTTGGCCGTGGGGCCAAGGCCAAGGGCGACATCTTCAAGAGCGCGAACCAGGAAGGGAAGCAGCTTGGCGGGGCCGTCCTCGGCGCCAGCCAGCGGGCTCTCTAGGCCGTTGTCTTAAAGCGTCCTCAGCGAGGAGCGAGTCTTCTCCTCCATCTCCATGAAGGCCACGCGGTCCTCGGAAAGAACCTGGGCCTTGTCGTCCAGCTCGGCCTTCCTCGCCCCCAACTCCTGCTCCAGCGTGCCTAGGCGGTCACGGCGCCTCCTAAGCTTGACCTCCCTCTCCTTGACGGCCGCCTCGCGAGCCTTCACGCCTTCTTCCTGCTCCTGGCGAAGGCGGGCCTCTTTCACGAGCTGGTCCCACAGGCCTTGCAGCTCGTCCTCCAGCACCTTGCAGCGACCACGGACGTTGACCACCTCCCCCAGGGCTGTGTCACGAGCAGCCTTCGCCTCAAGGACGGCCTGCCTCTCCTCATTGCAAGCCGTCGAGGCCTAGACCAGCGCCGCCCGAATCGAAGCGTCGGAGCGAATCCATCCTAAAGCCAGCTCCAAGCGCCCGGCCACCAAGCGACGGTTGGCGCCAAGAAGATCCTGTCACAGCCGGTCCAGCTCAGCAGCAGCACGATCCAGAACGGCAGGAGGAGTCAGAGAAACAACAGTCGATGGAGTAGGAGGAGAAGGCGGCAGTGCGACCACAGCATCCTGAGGCGGAGCCGGCTGTGCCCCAACGGCTGTAGTGGCGGCAGCAGGCAAAGGCACCTCGGGAGTCACTTGGGCCATGGGGGCTGAGCTCGCCCCAGCCGGCTCAGCCAGGCCTCGCGAGGACGACCGGGCAGGAGAAGCCCGTGCATCGCGGTCACCTTCCTTCGCGGGCAGAGGCGCTGCCACGGATGGAACCTCAGGAGCTCCCTTCGGCTTCTTTGCTGCGGGCGCCAGCCTGTCCAAAAGATGTGGACGTCAAGCCTCAGCAGCAGAACAAGAAATAAAGACAAGAATCAAGCACTTCCGGGTCGTCGCCAGTGAGCTCAGGCAGCCTCCGGCCAAATTTGAAGCCTGAAAGCCGTCTGGAAGGGTCAACCTTGGGAAGATCGGGAGCGGAAGGCGCGTCTGCGGTCCGCCTCGGGGCCGGGGCAGACCCGTGGGAGATCATCCTGGTCCTGTCCTTCTTCGGGTTCGGGGGCAAGCTCCCGCCGCCCTGCTCGTCATCATCCTCGCCGTTATCGCTCGGAGAGAGGCGGAGAGCGCGGGACCTACGCCGGGGGAGGGGATCCCTCGACTCTCCGTCAGTCGCCTCGGAGTCAGGCCCTTTTTCCCGCTCCCCTCCTTCCTCCTCTTCGCTGGAGTCGTCGGAGGACACGTCCACCAATTCCCCGGGAGTTTCCATGGGAACGGGCCCGTCCCCGTTGAAGACGGGCATGGACTCCACTACCTACTCCCAGTCGTCGCGGAGGAACAAGGGTGTAGGAGCGCCTTCCAACCTCGCCACATCGCCCCCGACCAGAGATTGGAGGACCGCAGCCAGATCTTCGTCGGCCAAGGCCGCGGGGCTCGGATGGGGCCTCCACATCAGAAGTGAGTACTGCCGAAGCGGAGCCAGCTGGTGCTCCAGGAATTCCCTCAGCAGCGACGCGCCGGTCAGCTTCGCCGCCGCCATGTTGGCCGGCCTCAGATCCGCGTCCATCTTCTCCAACACCAGCTTCATGCGGGGGTCCGCGAGCTCCGCTCGACCCCAATCGCTGGAGCTCGTGGGTTGCTCCGTGGGCAAGATCAGCCGAGGGTGGATGCACCCAGCATCTGCCAAGACCCACTTGCTCCTGAAGCCCTCAATCCTTTTCCCGGGGTTCAAAATGGCAATGGCACCACCGTACGCGATGAAGCTCGCGCACGCGGAAGCAGGACCGCGAGAGGTCCGGAGGTAGAAGTAGTGGCGCAGCAAGGCCACTGAGGGCTGCACCCCAACATGAGCCTCGCAGTAATAGGCGAAGATTTCCAGGAGAAGACGGAGTTGGGATGGAGATGCAAAGCCTTTAGCTTATAATGGCGGAGGACAGAGAAGAAGAACTCCGAGAAGGGAGGCACCAGGCCAGTAGCAATGGCGCTTACACAGAATAGATAGAAGGTGCTCCCTTGGCCCTCAGGGGTGGCGGAGCCGGCCTTGAACACCTTCGCCCCGTCGATGCCCTGCGCCGCCGCCATCCGACACAACCGGGTGAGGCTCGCCTCAGACACGTTCGGCGAGTCCAGGGCTCTGGCCGGGGAATGACGAGGCGCCATGGCTTCCTAGGTCACGCGGTCGAAGTAGATCTGGAAATTTTGGAGGAAGGAAGGAGAGGCGCAAGAAAGGGGATCTGAGCAGCAACCGGAGAAAGCAAAAAGCAAAGCCTAGGCAGATGCCGCTCCCTTATCAACTGGCGCAGTTGCTGAGGCGCCCACGTCCAATCAGCCGCCATGCGGCGCCCAAGGCCGCAGGCTGTTAGGGCCCGCGGCGCTTCGCTCTTGCCCTTTCGCCTCCCTGCACGGCCAAGTCCGGGCGCGCCTTGGGCCCGGGGGCTACTATCGGTGTTCTGGGAACGGGGGTCCCCAGACTTGCCTGCCTGCGGCCCGTGGCGTGGCTCAAAAGGGGGCCCAGCGCGGCCCATCTTCATCAACACAGACCCAAGACCCTCACGAGGGGCCAAGCCTCACGGGGCGGATGACACGGAGCTTCCTCAGGCACGGCCTCATCAGGCTGGCTCACGAGGAGGCGGAGAGATCAAGGCGGGGTACCTCATGAGGTGCCCGTGACGCAAGCCATGACGACCAAAGGCGCCAGGCGGGCGCCAGCCGCGTAGTGTCCTCCTTTCCTCTTTGGTGCAAAGGGAGCAAGCGCAGGCGAGAGCATCAAGCAAAGGCACCCGTTTCGATGCAACGAGACCAAGACCAGTCCAACGGCAGGGAGGAAGTCATTGTGGAGCCGAAGCCAGCGTCACCACCAGAGCCTTTGGTAGGCGAGGACCAACTTTAGTCAGGATAAGTGTACCAGATGTTCCCCTTCAAAATGGCCAATTGTTGGCGCCCTTCCCGCTCAATATTTGGGAAGAGGCCCAGGGCCTTTGCCTATAAATAGGACTAGCCACCCACAAGGTAGGAGAGATCGGAGATCGGATCGAAATCAGAGAGAGAATCGAGGAGAGAGAGAGAGAGAGAGAGAGAGAGAGAGAGAGAGAGAGAGAGAGAGAGAGAGAGAAGGGTGACTGAACTCCTCCTAGCAGTTCATCCCCCTAGCGAAGAACAGACCCTCGCGAGGCTGTTCTTCCTTGTATTGCTCATCATCATCAGCCCAAGAGGCAATCCACCACACCACACACTGGAGTAGGGTATTACACCACAATGGTGGCCCGAACCAGTATAAACCCTGTGTCTCTTGTGCTGTTCGTTCCATAGCTTAGATCTTAGCGAGGCGGAGGGGTGCAGGTAGGTAGAAGGCGAAATCTCCGCGCGCACCCCAGTGTTTGAACCTCAAGGGTCTGCCAGAACCCGAAATCCGATAGTTTCCACATATTGCCATAGAGAGAATAATATTTACACCAATCTAATCTGCTGACGTATTCCGTAGCGTGTAACACCACGGCCAAGCCTTTATCCGAGTCGTCTCATTATCCCACCTCAGCGCGTCATGCGAGGCTGTTTCCTTGGCACGTCTTGTTTAAAGCAGAGATCGTGTCCCCTTATCCCGGGATTCTCATCAATACGGGCGTGGGTAACCCAACCGCGCCATTGATTACGGCGCTTGGAGATAAGCGAGTTTTACCAGACTGGTGGGGACATGTAGTTGCGTCCACCCATATAAGGGGATAAGGATCCACCTTTTCACCTACGCCTTCTTCCTCCTTCGCGTATCCATTCTTGCGCACTCGAGCTCCAGCGCCCAAGTCCGCACTCCCCACCTCAACCTTCTCCAGCCATGTCCGGAGCGGGAGGCAAGTGGATGGTCTCCTCCATCACGGAGGGACACATCAAAAAGCTGAGGAAGGCCGGATACCTGTCTAACGACATCGCGTATCGACTTCCCAAAAAGGGGCAGCTCATCCCCACCCCTAGGCCCCATGAGAGGGTGGTGTTCCTCCCCCATTTCCTCCGCGGACTGGGCTTCCCTCTCCACCCATTTGTCCGGGGGCTCATGTTCTACTACGGCCTGGATTTCCATGATCTGGCCCCGAACTTCGTCCTCAACATCTCGGCGTTTATCGTCGTGTGCGAGGCCTTCCTCCGCATCCGCCCCCATTTCGGCCTATGGCTCAAGACTTTCAACGTCAAGCTGATGGTGGTGTGCGGCAACCAGGCGGAGTGCGGAGGCGCCATGGTGGGCAAGATGGCCAACGTCCTATGGCTCGAGGGCTCCTTTGTGGAGACACTGAAGGGGTGGCAATCAGGGTGGTTTTACATCACCGAGCCGCGCGACGCCGAATGGGTCGCACCCCCTGAGTTTCGATCCGGACCCCCTACGCGGCTCACCTCCTGGAAGGAGACGGGCCTGTCGTGGGGTAAGAAGGGAGAGCTGACCGGACTCCAAACATGCTTCCAAAGCCTGGTGGACAAGAACCTCAAACTTGTCAACGTAGTCCAGGTTATGCTCATCCGTTCGATCCTCCCATGTCAACAATGGGCTTTCAACCTGTGGGAGTTCGACCCGGCGTGGCACCAAACTCTGAGCAGGCTCTTCGACACGACGTACGAAGATGCCTGGAAGGTGCTTTTCAAGGGCGCCGAGGCTCCCGCATCCGCTACCGAGGATCGCGGATTCAGTGCGCAGCGTCACGCTCTCGCGGTAAGCTGTTTTTTCCTTTTACAGGGCATCCGTTTTTCATAGTTTGACTCCATGCGGGATCTAAGCACCCTTACCTTTGACAGGATTGGCAGGTGACATCCGGACAGATCAACTGTCTGCCTCCTTTGCCCGAAGGCCCAGCGGACGCTCGCTTGGCGAAGCTGCTAGTTCCAGCACCCTATGTGGTGCCAGAGAAGAAGGCCGCGAAAAAGGCCGCGGGGACTCGAAAGAGTGCCCGGCGCCAGGAGGTGCCAGATCCATCATCCGATGGTTCTGAGGCGTATTCCTCCCATGAAGACGAGGAGGAAGAAGAAGAGACCTCTCCCCCTCCAGCGGGAGGAGAGAAGAAAAGGAAGGCCGCCCTCTCTAGGGAGGCCGGAGGGTCCAAGAAGGGGAAAACCCTTCCTCCGGACTGCTCCACCAACGCCGACGATGACAGACAGGAGTGGCAGCCCAGGGCCAAGCCCCTGGCAAAATCGTAAGTATCCAGATACCAGAGTAATTCATAGTATTCGTTTATTGCACAACTTTCCCTTACGTCGAATATGTTTATGCAGCCCACCCAAAGACCGGCTAGACGCATCGTCGAGCGGCTCACTGGACTCGTCGGATGTGAACTCGCTTCCGACGGCTTCCTCCCCCCGCCCTACGGATGACACCGAAGAGTTGTCCCAACAGGTTCCAAGCCGGGAGGAGGTGGTCCTGGAGGTGCCGCAAGGCGACTTCCCGGACTCCAGGAGTAAAGAGGATGAAACCCCCCAGGGCTCCAAGTCTGGCTCTAGGACAGACACCGCTCCGGAACCTTCAAAGGTTCCAGGGTCCGGCGAGGGACGTCCTTCCAAGAGGAGCAAGTCCACCGTGCCGGTGGCCCCCGTCCAACCGGAGGCGCCGGACAATATGTTGGAGGCACTCCAAGGCGCCTCCATCGACGAGGAGCACCGCACTATTATGAGTGCGGTGGTCCAGAAGGTTCAGTCCGCCAAGAGCGGACTGACTGAAGCTTGTACTAGCCTTTTAACAGGCTTTGAGGTAAGTAAAGAATGTGTAAATA
Source organism: Triticum aestivum (assembly GCF_018294505.1). NCBI lineage: Eukaryota > Viridiplantae > Streptophyta > Magnoliopsida > Poales > Poaceae > Triticum > Triticum aestivum. The sequence continues at coordinate 351,357,290 of NC_057794.1, forward strand.
ATATTACCGCATAGACAGTAGCCCCTGATGCTCTGTTTGGCATTCAGGAAGAAAAGCCGAATAGAGGATCAAATAAAATTCACAGGAGTCTAACAAAAATGAGTCAATATGCATATGCAGGCTTCCCTGCTTGTGTCCGCCGCACTGACTGCGGAAGTGGACATGCTAAAGCCGAACCTTGAGCGGTCCGAGCAAGAGCTCAGGCGTGCCAAGAAGCAGCTCGAGGACAATGAAGGTAAGAAGTACCTTGTTTTTTAATATATATAAAAGGTGCAATTGCAAATAATGACAGGATTATCGTGGCTATTGTAGGGGCCACGTCTGAAGTGGCGACCCTTAAGCAAGCGCTGGTCGAGGCCGAGAAGAGGGCGGCCTCGGAGCGCACCGAGCAGGAGAAGTATGAGGCCGAGGTTGGCAAGGTGAGGCAAGAGCTCCAGGCTCCTATGGAAAACATGAGAGTTTGGAGCTTGACTCAAAGACGCGAGCGTCCGAGCTCGCGGTGGCTATTGAAAATGCCAAGTCTGCCAAGGCCGAATCCCAGAAGACCCTCCAGGAGTTGGATGAGGTGAAGAAGATAGCGGCGGGTAAGGCATTCTTTATGCAAAGCAAACACATAAACGTGAGTTACTTGTTACTTACCCAAATCCGAAGCTCTCCAGGAGCGTTCGTAGATCTTCCCCAGAGTGTGTCCGATGCCGCCGCATTCTATCAAGCCGAGGAGGGTAGCTCAACAGAGAAGGTGTTCTGGTCTCAGTACGCTGAGGCCGGACACCCCGTGCCCCTGAGCGACCAACTGAAGCAACTGGTCGAGCTCCACAAGGCGGCCGAACAGGCCATGAAGGGCCTCATTGTTTAGTTGTGGCCTGGAGGGGCTCTTCCTGGGAGCTATTTCGGGCTGGTGTGGCGGCTGGTGGAGGCCTGTCCAAGGCTCAAAGTCATCAAGTGCTCCGTCTGCATTGAAGGTGCCCGTAGGGCCCTTGCCCGTGCTAAGGTGCACTGGGGCGAGCTGGATGCTGAGAAGCTTGTGAAGGACGGGCCACCGCCGGGGAAAGAGCATCGCAAGCCCGAGAATTACTATAAGGATGTTCTGAAGGGTGCCTACCTTGTGGCGGATGAATGTTCTAGGGATGTAATTTTTGAGTGAAACTTGCTCGTTTTGTCCTGTGCAATGAAAACTTGTTTATATGCGCTAAGCAATGCAGTTGGAATTTAAAATATTACCTTCTGTGCGGCTGTTTATCAATTCTGAGAGATGGCAAGTCGTTGGCTTCTGCCCCCGTGCCGCTAGTGCTGGGGTGTTCGGGGATAAACCTGAGCGCTCTTTTTCCCATGTTTGGGTCCTTCGAGGGAGCCGCTCAGCCCAACGAACAAGGCAATCGGACTATAATGCGTGAACACTCTCACTTAGCCATAGAATTCTATAATTTTAAATTTCGGCGAAGCCCCTGGTATTCGGAAGACCGAGTTTGGGGCGCTATCCACGCCTTGGCCGGACAGAGCCGGCTCCTCGCCCTAAGCGGCATAAGTCTTTAGGGACTCAAAAAACCTCTCGAACAGCGACCAGCTCTCGCTTCATCATGACAATCAGTTTTAGCTTTCTCCACTAAGGTGCTCGACCCAGCTCAACTGGGGAACAATCGCAGTGGTTCTCCTAGTGCTACCTTAGCCGATATAGCGGAACGTAAGGCACCAAAACATAGGAGCTGGGCAAACCCAACTATTGACCCAATACATGATTCGGAGCCGATGCATATAATGCTATAAGTTCGGGGTGCCGCACTTGTTGAAGTGTTCGGACTTCTCACACCATATTGAGGGGTACCAAAGCCCCTGGCGTATTTTGGCCGTACCAACGTGTATGGGTGCAACAAGTCGTTAAGGAACATATATAAAGAAAAAAGTTAATGCAAAAATAGACGAAAGCTATGCATTGTTTATTAAAAAGGGCTGCGATCAAAGCAGAACGATACAAATAATGTGATAAGTGGAAGGTTGGACTAGTTAACATGTCCGTTCCAGGGGCAAGCTGCGGAATAGTATGCGGAACAAGTATACTACTCGTGATAGAGACCACCTGGGAGTTCCGTAATGCGGCGTGGCTTGTCTGCTTCCCTGGTTCTTGCATCGTTTGTGCGGCAATTGAACTGCCGAACAGGCCTTCCGAAGGATGGAGTCCTGAAAGTAAGAGAAAATTAAAAAATCGGCAGCCCCTGGTGCGGTTTAAGACGTGTTTTGGGCGTGCCGTGATGGTGCCCCTCCCCCTGTACCCATGGTATCTCTAGAGCGTAGTTATGTACGCGAAGTACTGGCCTCGCCTTTTTGCGAGGGTTGGGGTTGGGGCCGCATTGCTACGCCTGCTCGGATCGTGCCAGGCAGTCTTGTTGTAGGTTACTCCGGGCGCGCTTAACGGTGTCCGGTCGTTTAGTGGCCGGACTGGAGAACTGCCTGGAGAGGCTGCTTTGTACTTCCGCTGCAAGGGCCGCCGTGTGATCCTCCGTTCGGAGGGAGCATTCAGTGTTTCCATTGATCGTAATTACTCCTCAAGGGCCTGGCATCTTGAGCTTAAGGTATGCGTAGTGCGATACCGCATTGAACTTAGCGAATGCGGTTCGCCCGAGCAGTGCGTGATAACCACTGCGAAACGGGACTATGTCAAAGATTAACTCCTCGCTTCGGAAATTATCCGGAGATCCAAGACCACTTCAAGTGTGACTGAGCCTGTACAGTTGGCCTCTACACCTGGTATTACACCTTTAAAGGTCGTTTTGGTGGGCTTAATCCTCGAGGGATCTATGCCCATTTTCCGCATTGTATCCTGGTAAAGCAGGTCCAGGCTGCTGCCGCCGTCCATAAGGACTCTAGTGAGATGAAATCCGCCAATAATTGGGTCTAGAACCAATGCGGCGAATCCGCCATGACGGATGCTAGTGGGATGGTCCCTTCGATCAAAGGTGATCGGGCAGGAGGACCATGGGTTGAACTTTGGGGCGACTAGCTCTATCGCGTATACATCCCTTAACGCGCGCTTCCGCTCCCTTTTGGGGACGTGGGTTGCGTATATCATGTTCACCGTCCGCACTTGTGGGGGAAAACCCTTCTGTCCACTATTGTTCGGCGGCCGGGGCTCCTCGTCGTCATCGCTATGCAGCCCCTTGTCTTCGTTTTCGGTGTTTAACTTGCCTGCCTGCTTGAACACCCAACAATCCCTGTTGGTGTGATTGGCCGGCTTTTCGGGGGTGCCATGTATCTGGCACAAGCGGTCGAGTATTCGGTCCAAACTAGACGGGCCCCTAGGATTCCTTTTGAATGGATTTTTCCGCTGACCGGATTTAGAGCCTCTGAATCTGGCATTAACTGTCGTATCCTCAGCATTGTCGCCATTAATGTGGCACTTCTGCTTGTTACGACGCGACCTGCCACTACTGTCCCTGGTGTCCGAATTACCAGGGTTCTTGGTCATATTGTTGCTACGAGCAAGCCAGCTGTCTTCTCCCGCGCAAAAGCGGGTCATGAGTGTCGTGAGTGCTGCCATAGATTTCGGCTTTTCCTGTCCAACGTGCAGGTCCAGCCACTCGTCATGGATATTGTGCTTGAAGGCTGCTAGGGTCTCCGCGTCCGGACAGTCGACTATTTGATTTTTCTTTGTTAGGAACCGTGTCCAGAATTGCCTGGCCGATTCCTCTGGCTGCTGAATTACGTGACTTAGGTCATCGACGTCTAGGGGTCGCACATAAGTGCCCTGGAAATTGTTGAGGAATGCGGCTTCCATGTCCTCCCAACAACTGATTGATCCTGTTGGCAAGCTGTTAAGCCAATGCCGAGCTGGTCCTTCAAGCTTGAGTGGGAGGTATTTGATGGCGTGGAAATCATCGCCGCGGGCCATGTGGATATGAAGGAGATAATCCTCGATCCATACCGTAGGATCTGTTGTGCCATCATATGATTCGATGTTTACGGGTTTGAAACCCTCGGGGATTTGATGATCCATTATTTCGTCTATAAAGCATAGTGGGTGTGCAGCACCTCTGTACTGGGCTATATCATGACGTAGCTCCAATGAGCCTTGTCTACTGTGTTCGGCCCTGCCGAATTTGTGGCCGGCGTGACGGTTACCGTCTTGAGCCATGGGGCACCCATGTGATCCATAGATCGATCTTGTTTGCCTTGCCTTGTCCTCCAACATGTCTCGTAAGTCCGGTGCATATTCCCGTGCCTTGGTACGGGGTGCGGCTTGAGTGGAGGGCCGAGAGGCCTCTCTGTCGCGACCACGAGGTGGCTGGTCGGCCGCATCAAGTGCTTCCTCCTCTAATCGGGGTAGCAACCTTCTCTTTGGGTAGCTCTTGGAGGGGCGTTCGAGTTTATGCTCTTCGGCCGCAAGGACTTCAGTCCATCTGTCGACTAGCAAATCTTGATCAGCTCTAAGTTGTTGCTGTTTTTTCTTGAGGCTTCTTGCCGTGGCCATAAGCCTGCGTTGAAAACTCTCTTGCTCGACGGGATCCTCTGGCACGACGAATTCGTCATCGTCATCAAGGCTTGCCTCGTCTTCGGAGGGAGGCATATAATTATCGTCCTCGACCTCTCTGTCTGCCGCTCTCTCATGAGGGCTGGTTTCTCCATCCTCCTGTGCTAAATCTTGCTGGAGGGGGTTTTCTTCGGCGCTTTCTGGAGTATTATTATCTCCCGTGCTGGAATCACCGTATTTGTTTTGGCGGGATTTTGAGCGGCGCCGCTGACGCCGGCGCTTAGGCTGTTTCTTGGAGGGGTCATCCTCCGCTGTTCCATCGCCATCTCCCTCTTTTGGGGTGTCCACCATGTATATGTCATATGATGAGGTTGCTTTCCAGGGCCTAGTAGGCGCTGGTTCTTCATCATCTCCTTCATCAGCGTCCATACCGTCGATGTCTTCGGAGTCGAAGTCGAGCATGTCGGTTAAGTCGTCAACAGTGGCTACAAAGTGGGTGGTGGGTGGGCTTTGAATTTCTTCATTGTCCGTACCCCAACCTTGCTGACCGTAGTCCGGCCAGGGCTCTCCTGATAAAGAGAGAGACTTCAGTGACTTCAGGATATCGCTGAAAGGCGAGTGCTGAAAGATGTTCGTGGCAGTGAACTCCATGATCGGTGCCCAATCGGATTCGATCGGCAGGGGCGCGGAGGGTTCGGAGTCCAGAGAGGAGTCCGGCTCCTAGGAGTCACGAGTCTCACAGAGTACGGGGCTAGTGTTCGGCTCAATCGCCGTTGGGGTCGCAGCCCCCGAGGTGGCGTCCAACTGCCCTTCCTCGATCGGCGCAGTTGGCTCCGAATTAAGGGTCGGAGCCGATGCGGGTGCGGCCTCCAGGGCACTATTCGGCGGCAGAGCTAGATCATGCTCGTCGTGACAGTGCGGCATGCTCGGCAGTGGCTCGAATCCGTCGAAGATCAAGTCCCCGCGGATGTCAGCCATGTAGTTTAAACTTCCAAATCTGACCCGACGACCAGGGGCGTAGCTTTTGATCTGCTCCAGACAGCCAAGCGAATTGCCCGCGGTGCGAAGCCGCCGAAGACGAAGATCTGTCCGGGGAGGAAGATCTCACCCTGGACTAAATCGCTATCGATGATCGTAGGAGCCATCGAGCCTGACGGCGACGACACCGAGGAACTCTCAATGAAAGCACCAATGTCGGTGTCAAAACCGGCGGATCTCGGGTAGGGGGTCCCGAACTGTGCATCTAGGCCGGATGGTAACAGGAGGCAAGGGACACGAAGTTTTACCCAGGTTCGGGCCCTCTCAATGGAGGTAAAACCCTACGTCCTGCTTGATTAATATTGATGATATGGGTAGTACAAGAGTAGATCTACCACGAGATCGGAGAGGCTAAACCCTAGAAGCTAGCCTATGGTATGATTGTTGATGTGTATGTTGTCCTACGGACTAAAACCCTCCGGTTTATATAGACACCAGAGAGGGTTACAGTTACACAAAGTCGGTTACAATGGTAGGAGATCTTCATATCCGTATCGCCAAGCTTGCCTTCCACGCCAAGGAAAGTCCCTTCCGGACACGGGATGGAGTCTTTAATCTTGTATCTTCATAGTCCAGGAGTCCGGCTGAAGGTATAGTCCGGCTATCCGAACACCCCCTAATCTAGGACTCCCTCAATGTTCATAAAAATTATTAAGATTCTCATTGATAACTCCGGTAGGTCTTTCCATAGCATCTTTATTTATGAGTTTAGCGAGAATAGAAGGATTGTCCAAAGTACTAAAACTCAAGAGAGAACTCCCAACCCTTTTTGATTACGACATGGCGGAAGAAAGGTGAGCAGAAAAGAGAAGGTGAATAGAGAAAGAGAGGGAGGATGGAGAGAGAGGGCGAATAAAACGGCAAGGGTGAAGTGGGGGAGATGAAAACGAGAGGCAAATGGCAAATAATGTAATGCGGGAGATAAGGGTTTGCGATGGGTACTTGGTATGTCTTGATTTGCAATGGCGCCACAAGTGACTCGTTGTCGGGAGACAAATCTTGACTTGTCTTGCATAAACCTCAACGGCAATGGCGCCAGAAATCCTTCTTGCTACCTCTTGAGCACTTGCGTTGGTTTTCCCTTGAAGAGGAAAGGGTGATGCAGCAGGTAGCGTAACTATTTCCCTCAGTTTTTGAGAACCAAGGTATCAATCAAGTAGGAGGCCGCACACAAGTCCCTCGCACCTACACAAACAAATAAATTCTTGCAACCAACGCGATAAGGGGTTGTCAATCCCTACATGGTCACTTACAAGAGTGAGATATGATAGATATGATAAGATAATATTTTTGGTAGTTTTATGATAAAGATGCAAAGTAAAATAAATGGCAAAGGAAATAACTAAGTATTGGAAGATTAATATGATGGAAGATAGACCCGGGGGGCATAGGTTTCACTAGTGGCTTCTCTCAAGAGCATAAGTATTTACAGTGGGTGAACAAATTACTTTTGAGCAATTGACAGAATTGAGCATAGTTATGAGAATATCTAGGTACGATCATGTATATAGGCATCACGTCCGAGACAAGTAGACCGACTCCTGCCTACATCTACTACTATTACTCCACACATCGACCGCTATCCAGCATGCATCTAGAGTATTAAGTTCAAGAGAACAGAGTAACGCTTTAAGCAAGATGACATGATGTAGAGGGATAAACTCATGCAATATGATATAAACCCCATCTTGTTATCCTCGATGGCAACAATACAATACGTGCCTTGCTGCCCCTACTGTCACTGGGAAAGGACACCGCAAGATTGAACCCAAAGCTAAGCACTTCTCCCATTGCAAAAAAGATCAATCTAGTAGGCCAAACCAAACTGATAATTCGAAGAGACTTGGAAAGATAACCAATCATACATAAAAGAATTCAGAGAAGATTCAAATATTGTTAATAGATAAACTTGATCATAAACCCACAATTCATCGGTCTCAACAAACACACCGCAAAAGAAGATTACATCGAATAGATCTCCACAAGAGAGGGGGAGAACTTTGTATTGAGATCCAAAAAGAGAGAAGAAGCCATCTAGCTAATAACTGTGGACCCGAAGGTCTGAAGTAAACTACTCACACTTCATCGGAGAGGCTATGGTGTTGATGTAGAAGCCCTCCGTGATCGATGCCCCCTCCGGCGGAGCCCCGGAAAAGGCCCCAAGATGGGATCTCGTGGATACAGAAAGTTACGGCGGTGGAATTAGGGTTTTGGCTCCGTATGTGGTAGTTTGGGGGTACGTAGGTATATATAGGAGGAAGGAGTATGTCGGTGGAGCAACAGGGGGCCCACGAGGGTGGAGGGCGCGCCTGGGGGCGGTAGGCGCGCCCCCCTACCTCGTGCCTTCCTCGTTGATTGCTTGACGTAGGGTCCAAGTCCTCTGGATCATGTTCGTTCCGAAAATCATGTTCTCGAAGGTTTCATTCCGTTTGGACTCCGTTTGATATTCTTTTTCAGCGAAACCCTAAAATAGGCAAAAAAAACAGCAATTCTGGGTTGGGCCTCCGGTTAATAGGTTAGTCCCAAAAATAATGTAAAAGTGTATAATAAAGCCCAATAATGTCCAAAATGGAATATAATATAGCATGGAACAATCAAAAATTATAGATACATTGGAGACGTATCAGCCACCGTTGTGGTGTGATACCCTACTCCAGTGTGGTGTGGTGGATTGCCTCTCGAGCTGAGGATGAATAGTACAAGGGGAAGAACAGCCTCCTGAGGTGGGGTGTTCTTGTGCTTGGTGGGTGTGAGGATGGGTTGGATCTAGTCCAAGATGAGATGGCTGAGGCTCTGTCTGCCTCCTACTATGGTGGCTAATCCTATTTATAGAGGCCCTGGTCCTCTCCCCAAATATTGAGCGGGAAGGGAGCCAACAACGGCCAATCTGAAAGGGGACAACTAGTAGAAGTTATCCTGACAAAAGCAGTCTTTGCCTGCCAAAGGCTCTGGTGGTGACGCCGCCTTGGGCTCCATGGTGACCTCCGTCTTGCCGTCCTGTTGGTCTTGGTCTTGTTGCACCGATATGGAAACCTTTGCTTGACTCCTCGCTACTCCTTGCTTGCGCTTGCCTCCTTAGCACCAAAGAGGAAAGAAGAACACTGTGCGCTGGCGCCCGCCTGGTCTCGATCGTCATGGCTCATGTTGTTGGAACCTCGCGAGGTTTGCCTTGCCTTGATCTCTCTACCCCTCACGAGCCAGCCTGGTGAGGTCGCTCTCTAGGAGGTCTTGTTTCATCCACCTCACGAGGCTTCGCCCCTCACGAGGGTCTTGGATGCTTGTTGGTGAAGATGGGCCGTACGGGCCCGCTCGCAGAGCCATGCCATGGGCCGCAGGCAGGCAAGTCTGGGGACCCGGTTCCCAGAACGCCGACAGAAACACTTCCATGATGAAGCCGGCTGCCAAAAGCTTGGCGACCTCTTCTCCAATGGTCATTCTCTTCTCCTTGAAGAAACGTCGTAGGGGTTGGTGGACAGGCTTGGTGTCCTTGCGGACGTGGAGTTTGTGCTTGGCGTACTTCCTCGGGATACCTGGCATGTCCTTTGGGGTCCATGCAAAAATATCCCGATTCTCACGGAGGAAGTCGACGAGCTTGCCTTCCTATTTGTTGTCGAGGCGGGTGCCTACGACAACGTACATGCAGCAGCTGGGATCTTCCGGGTTCAGGTTCACTTTCTTGGTCTCTTTGTAGGGCTTGAACGAGGCCTAGTCGGTCGGCTCCTCGGCCGGAATCGGTACGGCTGGCATCTCGCTAGCCAGGGCGACGACCCGGTCGAGCTGGCACCGTTCTTCAGCTATGACCAGTGACTCGGCCAGTTTGGCGCCGTCTTGGGTGCACTCTAGGGACTTCAGGTAATCGTCAGTGAAGGTGATGTGGCCCTTCGGACCCGGCAGGTTCATCTTCAGGTAAGCATAGCGGGGGACCGCCATGAACTTGGTGAGAGCGGGCCGGCCCAGCAGCGCGTGGTACGCAATGGACAGGTCCACCACCTCGAACCAGAGTGGATCGTGTCAAAAGTGGTCGCTGGTGTCGAACAGGACGTCAAGCCGGATCCGGCCGATCGGAGAGCAGGAGAGGCCGGGAACGATGCCGTGGGAAATCGTCTGGGTTGGCTCCAGGTCTTTGGCCTCGAGGCCGAGCTTGGTCATCGTGTCGCGGTAGAGGATGTTGATGCTGCTGTCGCCGTCGATGAGAACCCGAGAGAACATGCACATGCGCCTCGCAATGGTGGGGTTCAGGACGAGGGCATAGCCACCCGGGTTCGGCATGACAGCTGGGTGGTCTTCCCGAGTCCAAGTGACCGGGCACTCCGACCAGTGCATGTATTCTGGCTTTGCCAGGATGACGGTGTTCTCGTCCTACCGTAGCAGGCGCTCGCTACGCTTGTCGTCACTGAGGCTGGTGAAGACGACGTAGGTGTGTTTTGGGCGGTGTAGACATTGTCGCACATCGCGCCGCCAGCCGGGGGCAGTGGAGGAGGCGGAGGCGGCTGCCCCGCTCCCGGAGCCGGGGCCAGAGGAGGCGGGATGTCACCCCTCATGATGCGCTTGGTGATGGCGCACTGCCGAAGCGTGTGCATGGACGACCTCGCGCCACTGTGATGCTTGCAGGGAGCAATGAGCATCTCCTCAAAACTCATGGCGGGCTGCCACACCGTCTTGCTGGTCTGCCGGTGTTTAGCAGCCGGGTCGGTCGCGGGCGCCTGCTCGGCGGCCACGACGAGCCGATTGTCGTGGCGCTGGGCTGGTTGGTCGGCCTTGCGCTTGTTGTTTTGCTGGTTGTGCTACTGCCGGCTGCCTTCGCCGGCCGGCTTCGTCCAGCGCCACCTGGATCTTCATGGCGGAGTCGGTGTTGGCGTACTTGTCGGACATCACCATGAGCACGACCATGGTGGCCGGCTCGGAACGTAAGAGCTTGTGTTTGAGGAGGGTGCCATCTCGGCACCCATTGACGAAGCACTTGATTGCTTGGACTTCGTGAACAGCCTGCCAGCTGTTCCGGAGCTCGGTCCAGTGTGCAAGGTACTCGCGACCGGTTTCCACCGGCCCTTGCACGCACATGGCGAGCTGGCTGGGTCGGCCGGGTCGCCGGTAGGTCCCGGTGAATTTGCGTACAAAGGCATGCTCGAAATTGACCCACGCGTTGATGCTGCCCACCGGCAGGCTGTTCAAACACGCACGGGCCGAGCCCTGGAGCATGAGCGACACGTAACATACGGCGAGACGGTGGTTGCCGCCGGCGATGCCGATGGCAGTGGTGTAGTCGGTGAGCCAGTCCTCCGGCTTGACGGTGCCGTTGTACTTGGGGGTGTCATGGGGGAGCGTGAACCCTTTAGGAAAGGGCTCGTCCTGGATGCATGGGCCGAAGCACGCTGGCCCGACAATGCCACTTTCCTCCAGCTCCAGGGACAGGGCGAGTTGGTCGAGGCGGTGGTGGGCTTCGGCGTCGTCGATGGCGCGCCGGCCTAGCCGACTGGCTACCGAGCCACAGGCGGCCGGGTCGACCAAAGCCGGACGTCGGCCGGGTTGTAGGGGAGAGGGTCATGCCCGTGCCGGTCTTCCTGGCTGGCTCGTTATCCAAGCCACCGGCAGCCATCGGGGCGGGGTTGCGTCTGGTCCGGGTGCGGCAGGATTGCGCCTCGCCGGGTGGTGAAGACGTCGTGTTCTACTGATCCTCGGGACCGTTGTCTTGGATGGAGCCGGATCCCGCCGGCTTGGCGAGTTGGTTGAGGTGGTCCTGCTGCACGTTGGCCGCATCGAGGAGGTCGTTCACCCGCTTCAGACGGTCCTTCAGCTCTTCGCTCGCGAGCTGATCCAGGTCGACTGCGGCCGATTGGGCGGCACACATGTTCTTCACAGGAGTCGCCTAGATGGGAGGAATGGCGCCGAAGGCGTGGCCGATTCCGCCACCCCGGGCTCGCACGTCGGTGACCCGGCTTGGCTCGGCCGCGACAGGTGTGAAGCCGTAAGTGGCATTGCACTCCAGCTGAGCGGAGTCCAGGCGACGCTGCGTGGCGGCGAGCGTCTCAGTCAGGTCCAGTAGGAGCTGGCGGTCCTCCTCGAGCCGAGTCCGGGCCTTGGCGATGTTGGAGGCATCGACATTGGTGGCGATGGGGACGCGAAGGCTCTGCATCGTGGTGCACAATGGGTTGGGCGAGCCCTCCCGATTCGCTGCGGCCCTGGCTCCAGCAGCCTTCCTCGCCGCGTTGGACGAGGAAGAAGCGCCGGTGTAAGTGACGAAGACCTCCATGCAGAGGTCCATTCCCCCAGGAGGAACCCTGCTGCCGAGGGGGAGGGGGGAGTCAGAGAAGTCAAGGACCTCGCTAGGGTACTCGTCGGCCGCGGGCACATCGGAGATGTGCAGCATGGCGAAGGAGGCGGCGAGCGCGTCGATGACATCGTCCGCCAGCGTGACGGGCTCATCGGAGTCAGACAGGAGCCCCGCATGGAGCATGCTTCAGGTAAGGACCTCGAGATGCCCCACAATGGGCGCCAATTGTCGTGGTAGGCGCACAGTAGATGCCAAGGGATGGCTAAAAGAGGAGGAGGATCGAGGGTACTCGTGGGCTCTAGAGGCGAGGTCGACATGAGCGAGCGCGGGACGCAAGACATACCCAGGTTCGGGGCTCTCCGGAGAGATAACACCCCTAGTCCCGCCGAGCGTGGTTTGTATGTAACAGTACAGAGTTGCTCCTAGAGCTTTATGGAGGAAGAAGGAAGGCATGGCAAGGCTTAGGCTGCTCCCTCTCTTAGTGTGTGTGGCTTGTCTGATCCTATGCTTTGTTGTGTGATCGCCCGTATGCATGAGGGCTCCTAGGGGGGTTTTATAGGTCAACTCCCAGGGGTACAATGGTAATGTTACAAGGCCGTGGGGTGGGATGTCATTGTCCGGGAAGCCGGTGCTAGGACCCGCCAGGTGTCAGGGCTCGCCAGGTTCTCCAGGCACGAGCCTCGCATCCCTAGGGGCACTGTTCGTCGTCTTGTCGATCGTCAGGGAGTGGCCGGGTTGAGTCTGCTATAGTGGCGCTCCATCAGGTTGCCGCTTGCTGGCGTCAGCAGTGACGACGGGTGCACTGTAGCCACGCCGGCCTTGGTCAGCGGGTAGGTGGGGCACTATTGCCACACCCCGACTGACTAGAGGTATGGGAGGTGCACTATTGCCTTGCTCATCCTTGAATGGAGACTCGTCCCATTGTACGGCCCGGATGGGACGAGAGTTGACCCGCGACTGGGTTGAGGAACACGCCAAAGGGGGAGCTGGCTTGTTGGATAAGTCTTGGCACGCCGGGTTCGGCCGTCTTGTGCCAGTTGTTGGGGCCGGGTTGAGGAGTTCGGCCGGGTCGAGGGCCTTGGCCGGGTTGAGAAACCCGGCCAAGCGTGAGCCGCCATGAAGGGCGTTGTTGGCCTCATTGTTTTTGAAAAGGATCCAGGTTCTGTTGCATGCCCGGGGTCCATCCCCCCGACAAGGATTCACATCTATCACTTTAAGATCTTCATCATTATTTTCACGGAAACTAGAAGAACACGCTTTTATAAACCAATCTTTTTTAGCATGCATCTTAGCGGTTCTTTCTTCACACTCGTCAATGGAAATTCTCATTGCTTTGAGAGACTCATTGATATCATGCTTAGGTGGAATATATCTAAGATTCAAAGAATCAACATCAAGAGAAATTCTATCCACGTTCCTAGCTAAATCATCAATCTTAATCAATTTTTCTTCAATCAAAGCATTGAAATTCTTTTGTGAACTAATAAATTCTTTAATAGTATTCTCAAAATCAAAGGGCATCTTATTATAATTTCTATAAGAATTGTTGTAGGAATTACCATAATTATTAGAGGAATTACTAGGAAACGGCCTAGGATTAAAATTACCTCTATACATGTTATTAAAATTGTTCCTACCAACAAAATTCACATCCATAGATTCATTATTGTTTTCAATCAAAGTAGACAAAGGCATATCATTAGGATCAATAGGAGAACTCTTGCTGGCAAATAATTTCATAAGCTCATCCATCTTTCCACTCAAAACATTAATCCCTTCAATAGCATGCAGCTTTTTACTAGTGGAAGATCTTTTGGTATGCCATTGAGAATAATTTACCATAATATTATCTAGGAGTTTAGTAGCTTCTCCTAAAGTAATTTCCATAAAAGTGCCTCCTGCAGCCGAATCTAAAAGATTTCTAGAAGCAAAATTCAATCCGGCGTAAAAAAATTGTATAATCATCCACAAATTCAAACCATGCGTAGGGCAATTTCGAATCATCAATTTCATCCTCTCCAAAGATTATGCAACATGTTCACGATCAAGTTGCTTAAAATTCATAATATCGTTCCTAAGGGAGATGATCTTAGCGGGGGGAAAATACTTGGAAATAAAAGAATCTTTACACTTGTTCCATGAATCAATACTATTTTTAGGTAAAGATGAAAACCAAGTTTTAGCGTGATCCCTAAGCGAGAACGAAAATAGCTTTTAACAATATCATTATCCACATCTTTTTTCTTTTGCATATCACACAAATCAACGAAATTATTAAGATGGGATGCAGCATCTTCATTGGGATGGCCAGAAAATTGATCTTTCATAACAAGATTCAGCAAAGCGGTATTAATTTCACAAGATTCTGCATTAGCATCGGGAGCAATCGGAGTACTAATAAAATCATTGTTGTTGGTGTTGGAAAAATTGCATAATTTGGTATTATCTTGAGCCATCGTAACAAAGCAAGCAATCCAACACACGAGCACACGAAAAGCAAGTGAAGAAGACGAACGGAAGAAGGGCGAAGAAAAGGCGAATCTTTTCGAAAATCATTTTAGAAGTGGGGGAGAGGAAAACGAGAGGTGAATGGCGAATAATGTAATGCGAGGGATGAGAGTTTATGAAGGGTACTTGGCATGTCTCGGCTTGGCATAGATCTCCTGGCAACGGTGCCAGAAATTCTTCCTGCTACCTCTTGAGCTTGCGTTGGTTTTTCCCTTGAAGAGGAAAGGGTGATGCAGCAAAGTAGAATAAGTATTTCCCTCAGTTTTGAGAACCAAGGTATCAATCTAGTAGGAGACAAGGCGACAAGCCACCGAATACCTGCACAAACAAACACCAACTTGCACCCAACGCGATAAAGGGGTTGTCAATCCCTTCAAGGTTATTTGCAAAGTGAGATCTGATAGAGATGGATAAACGGTAAAGTAATATTTTTGGCATTTTTGGTTTATGGAACGGAAAGTAAAAGATTGCAAAGAAAGTAAATCAGAAAATAAAATTATAGATCGGAAACTTATATGATGGAAAATAGACCTGGGGGCCATAGGTTTCGCTAGAGGCTTCTCTCAAGATAGAAATTATTACGGTGGGTGAATAAATTACTGCCAAGAAATTGATAGAAAAGGGCAAAGTTATGACGATATCTAAGGCAATGATCATGAATATAGGCATCACGTCCGTGTCAAGTAGACCGAAACGATTCTGCATACTACTATTACTCCATACATCGACCGACTCCTGCGTGCATTTAGCATATTAAGTTCATAAGAACAGAGTAACGCATTAAGTAAGATGACATGATGTAGAGGGATTAACTCAAGCAATATGATGAAAACCCCATCTTGTTATCCTCGATGGCAACAATACAATACATGCCTTGTTGTCCCTATTGTCACTGGGAAAGGACACCGCAAGATTGAACCCAAAGCTAAGCACTTCTCCCATTGCAAGAAAAACCAATCTAGTTGGCTAAACCAAATCGACAGTTCGAAGAGACTTGCAAAGATATCAAATCATGCATATAAGAATTCAGAGGAGATTCAAATAATATTCATAGATAAGCTGATCATAAATCCACAACTCATCGAATCTCGGCAAACACACCACAAAAGAGTATTACATCGAATAGATCTCCAAGAACATTGAGGAGAACATGGTATTGAGAATCAAAGAGAGAGAAGAAGCCATCTAGCTAGTAGCTATGGACCTGTAGGTCTGTGGTAAACTACTCGAGTTGCATCGGACAGGCAATGGTGTTGATGTAGAAGCCCTCCATGATCGAATCCCCCTTCGGCAGGATGCCGGAAAAGGCCCCTAGATGGGATCTCACGGGTATAGAAGGTTGCGGCGGTGGAAAAGTGGTTTCGTGGCTCCCCTAGAAGGTTTCAGGGTATATGAGAATATATAGGAGGAAGATCTAGGTCAGGGGGTCACCGAGGGGCCCACAAGGTCGGGGCGTGCCCTCCACCCTTGTGGCCGCCTCGTGGCTCTTCTGACTTGCACTCCAAGTCTGCCGAGTGTCTTCTGGTACAAGAAAATTCATCGCGAAAGTTTTATTCCGTTTAGACTCCGTTTGGTATTCCTTTTCTGTGAAACTCTAAAACAAGGAAAAAACATAAACTGGCACTAGGCTCTAGTTTAACAGGTTAGTCCCAAAAGTCATATAAAATAACATATTAATTCATATAAAACATCTAACACAGATAATACAATAGCATGGAATAATAAAAAATTATAGATACATTGGAGACGTATCAACCGCCGCCTCTGCTTACGCCGGCGACTAACCACCGGCCTAATCCGGACATTAGGGCCTAATCCGCCACTAATTTCCCGCATGTTTCGCTGGCAGTTGGGACCCACACGCTAATTAACCATAGGGTTAATCCCCTGCCTAAAACTAAACTAATGCTTGTGGCCCCACTAGTCAGTTTGACTTGGCCACGTCCTCGTTGACCTAGACCCACCGGTCAGCCTCTACAGTTGATTCAATTGACCTACTGACGCAAGGATGACACACTGCTGACGTCATATTTTCTTCTGGAATTAAAGTAAATCAAAAAATGATTTATGAATTTCAGAAAATACCCCAAACTTTGAAAAATCATAGAAATTCAACAATAACTCCAAATGAAATAATTTATATATGAATAATTATCAAAAAAATCCAAAGAATCTGTTTGTGGCATTTCCATGGATGTTTGAGCAACTTAAACCTGCTGATTAGGTCAAATCAATTAAATGACATTTGAATAATCACATATGGAGTTTGAATTTGAATCCTTGGTTAAACCAAATTCATTTAATCTGGTTGGTAGTTACATTAGCTCATTCAACAACATATTTCCATGTAATTATCATGAACCATATTGGTGCATTGCATTGATTGTGTTCCCTCTTGTTTTGCCGGTGTTTGTCCCCTCTTAGTAGACGTTGTTCCAACGATGAGTTCGATGGCACCGATGAAGAGATATATCATCTTCAGAGGTGCCAGGCGAGCAAACCCCCTTTGAGCATTCCGATACAATCCCACTCTCTAGCTCTCTTTTACTGCATTAGACAATAACGGTTCAACTGTTACATGTTGCGGTAGCTGAACCCATTCCTCTGCATGACATGTCTTTGCCACGATAATTAATTAAAACCCACTAGCATGAGTATGAGTTGTTTGAGCCATGATGCCCCTACTCATCCATGCTTGCTTGTTATGCCTGCTATGCTTAGAGTTGTGTCAGGTTTGATTCATCTGGGATGGATTGGAATGGTGGTGAATATTGTCCTATTGTTGAGAGCTAAGTGTGTGAACACGATTTGGTAAAGGTAGCGATGGGATGCCACATAGGAGTACATGGTAGGTTGTATCATTGAAACCATCCTTAGGAACTGAGTTCTGTGTTTGTGATCCAAAAACGTTGCTACCACACATTGGGTTCCGGTAACTCGACCCTTCTCGGCTTATTAATCGCCTCGATCTCTGTCCAGGAGTTGCAACTAGTTTCTGGTGTTTGTAGGTAGTGCTATTTGTCTACCAAGTGGCACCCAATATAGGTGGGCTTGGGACAGACTAGGCACAGTGGCATGGTGTACCAAGTGGTACCCGGATGGTGGGCTTGGGAACCCTACTCACATCGTTTGGGGCCGTGATGGGAACTTCGGCCGGACTTCATTTGCGGGTTCAGCCTCGGATAGGTGATAAACCTAGACTAGAGTGTTGCGTGGTTAGTCAGGTTGTGGCGGACACCCTCGCTAGGCTTCCGCTTGAAGGTTGCCGAGATACATGACATGTACATGGCGGTAAGTGGCGAGAGCGTGTGTGAAGAAGTACACCCCTGCAAGGTTAACATGATCTATTCGGTTAGTCGCATCCGCGGATATGGATTACTTGGAATGCTTATATGGTTCATAGATAACTTGACGTGCATACTTTAAAATGCGCAAGATAAGCGTGAGTACTATGGATGGCTTTCTCGTAGGGAGACGGGAGCGGATCCATAGTGGTGTATTGATATGGTGAATATGTGGACTCGTGTGCGCCACCTCAGGAAGTTACTCGCAATCGTAGTTCAGGATAGCCACTGAGTCAAAGCTAGCTTGCTGCAGTTAAACTCCACTACCCCTTTGTTGATACTGATGCATATGTAGCTAGTTCTGATGTAAGTCTTGCTGGGTACATTTGTACTCATGTTTGCTTAATTTATGTTTTGCGGAGAGACTTCAGTCTCACTAGTAGTTCCACGCGGGCTTCTACAATTAGCTTGGGAATTCTAGACAGAGGTCTGGCTCCTTTGGAGGGTCTTGTAGATAGAAAGGCTTTCTTGCCTTCTTTCTTTTTAGATGTCCGTACTCAGACATGTTTATGCTTCCGCTTGTGGTTTTTGCTTGAATGACTTGAATGCTAGGTCATGAGACCCATGTTTGTAATATCTGGCTCCCCGGAGCCTATTGAATAAATACTTTGAGTCGTAGAGTTTTGTTGTGATGCCATGTCGTATTTACACATATTGATCATATTGTGTATATGTTATTGAAATGCTTGGTATGTGTGGGATCCGACACCTAGTTGTTTATTCTTGGTAGCCTTCCTTATGGGGAAATGTCTCCTAGTGCTTCCACTGAGCCATGGTAGTTCGCTATTGCTCCAGAACACTTAGGTTGGCTGACATGTATACTTCTTTGTTCCCGTGTATGTCCCTTCAGGGAAATGCAACGACGTGTTCCTTTAAGTCCTTGTAGCTTGCTACGACTTGGGTTCATACGTTGATGACCGACATGTTCATTGCTGGGTTATGTATGCCTGTCCCTGTAAGTTTGCGCCAGCCTGGGTTTACGACTAATCATGTCGGCTTGGGTTCTCTGTCATATGGATGCTAGCAACACGATCATATACGTGAGTCAAAAGGCGCAAACGCTCCCGACCAAGGTAAGGCTGCAGTTGTGGGAATACCGCACGTGAGGCCATAGAGTGATATGATGTGTTACCTGCTACATCGGTGTGACTTAGGATCAGGGTCCTGGCAGCTTTGGTGTCAGAGCCTGACTGCCTGTAGGAATACCAATCCAAACTGGTCGAAGTTGAGCCTAGAAATGCTTTAGTTATTGAAAGTGCAACTAATCCCAGGTGGTTTTGGTAATTCATAACAACATATATCTCATTGAACTAATGTCCATTCAAGTTGAATGATTGGCATGGCATGGACTAGAGATGTGTACCCCTCAAAATGCTAAGGACAAAGATTGTCAAAAGCTCAAGACTCTTCATTTCTATTTTAGTTATCCAAGATCACATTGAGTCCATAGGAAAAGGCAATACTATTAAAAGGGGATGATGTGTTCCTTAATGCTCTGCTTGCTCAAAATGCTTAGTGATATGCTCCAAAGCCCTCAACTAGTTTCTCAATTCCAAATATGTCCAAAAACTAAAGTCAACTTAGCCCCACCAATTTGATCTATCTAGCGCCATTGAGTTCCTTTGACATAGCCACTACCAGAAACCCTAATCAATTCGGTCTCATCGATCGGGATCTCGGTCTCACCGAGATGGCAATGCAAACTCTCTGTTTCCCTTCATAATGTTTTGGTCTTACCTAAATGAGCGATCGGTCCCACCAAATTCGCAATGCAAACTCTCTGCATCATCCCTTCCTCTTCGGGGAAATACCGACGTGGCTTCAAGCGACATCATCATGCAATTCTATTCAACTGCTCATTTCTACACAGATGGCAAGATAGTCTGGATGACTGAAGGCACAAAGTATCAATCGTCAATTGCTGAATGGGACAAGTTGATCAATGCCTGTGAAGAAGCTAAAGATGACATATATGTGTATGCCAAGCCCAGAAAGGATCACAACTCCATGGCTCACATGTACAAAAATTCTTGATGTTGCTTGGGAGACTCACAAGTTTGGATCCATCTATTATCTGTTGTCAGGTTTGACCACGATAAACATTATATTGAGGCACTCTTTGTTTCCCAAGTCAGGAGATCATAGGATGATCCGTGGTCACTCAATCAACCTACTTCATCTGTTTGATGTGCCTGAGAAGTTCAAGGTGATGAGTTTGATTGTTGAAACTATTAAGAGAACTGCTGCTGATCAGAAAAGTTCATGAGGATATGCCCCTCACATTCAGATGCTGATCAACTCCAAGATGGGGACATGGACATATCTTCTAGACAAAGAGCATCTTCCCCTAAGGCCAGACTTTGAGGACAACGTGGTTGTCATGGATGCATCACATCCTACTTCAGTAGAGGCTCAGGAGAAGCAAGAGAAAGCAAAGACAGCAAAGACTTCCACAATGCCAGATGCTTTAGTTATCAATCTCAAGGCCAAGCAAGATCAACTCAGTTATCTGATTGAGGCAACAGTGAGAATAGAGAAAGGACTAGCCACCCTGAATCGAAATCAAGAGAGCCTTGAGACCAAAATTCATGATCTAGATGTGAAGGTCACCAAGATCTAGACCACTGTTGAGAAGCTACAGGAAGAGATTGAGTATAGGAGTGATAGGCCAACAACTTAAGCTTTTCAAAGAGTGCCAAGAGCACAAAGGTCTATAGTTGTGCCAGTTGTCAGAGACTCCAGACCTACTACTTCAGCACCAACAACAACTGCCACTGTTGTACCTCTAGTTGCAACTCCGCCAGCTCCTCAGACATCTTCAGAAGCATTTGCAGATGCTTTCCTCTCCACGCCATCTACGCACACCGGAGCAGCCAGCAAGAAGACCACTTCAGGAGCTCCCGGAGATCATGCCTAGAGTGCCGCATAACACTATGCATTTTCAAGCTGTTTGGTAACTTGTTGCCAAAGGGGAGAAAGTGTATATACCATTAGGCTGAGAGAGAGAGCGTTTTGCATTTTGTTGCTTTTCTTGCTACTTGCTATTTGATCGTTTGCTTGCTACTATTTGTGCTTGTGTGTGAGATACTCTTATGATCATGTGTTTGATCATATTATGCTTTAATGTGTGCTTGAATGATGATATCTTAATACTTGTGTATGATCAATCATGTTTCCCTTGGTGATGCGTGCATATTCTTTATATTCTATCATTTTGAGCGCTCCACCAAGATGTGTGTGACATGGAAGAGTGGCCCATGATCCTAATCGATTGTGCATTTGCATTCAAAAGCAAATTTTAAATAATGCACAAATTTAGGGGGAGCTCTTGCTTATCACATACTTCTCAAAGCGACGATGTATTTCATTGATATTATCATTTGTCGAAGCTTTGATCTATATGTTGTCATCAATTACCAAAAAGGGGGAGATTGAAAGTGCAACTAATCCCCGGGTGGTTTTGGTAATTCATAACAACATATAGCTCAGTGAACTAATATCCATTCAAGTTAAATATTTCAGAAAGTTCAATGATTGGCATGGCATGGACTAGAGATGTGGACCCCTCAAAATTCTCAGGACAAAGACTGACAAAAGCTCAGGACTCTTCATTTCTATTTTAGTGATCCAAGATCACATTGAGTCCATAGGAAAAGCCAATACTATTAAAAGGGGATGAGGTGTTGCTTAATCGTCTACTTGCTCAAAATGCTTAGTGATATTCTCCAAAGTCGTCAACCACTTTCTCAATTCCAAATATGTCCAAAAACTAAAGTCAACTTGGCCCCAACGATTTGATCTATCCGGTGCCACCGAGTTCCTTTGACATAGCCACTGCCAGAAACCCTAATCAATTCGGTCTCACTGATCGGGATCTCGGTCTCACCGAGATGGCAATGCAAACTCTCTGTTTCCCTTCGAAACGTTTCAGTCTTATTGAAATGAGCGATCGGTCCCACCAATTTCACAATGCAAACTCTCTGTTTCCCTTCGTAACATTTCGATCTTACCGAAATGAGCGATCGGTCCCACCGAGTTTGCCTGACCAACTCTCTGGTTTGCTCATTGTTGAAATCGGTCTCACCAAGTTCATACAATCGGTCACAACGAGATGAGGTTTTGCCCTAACCCTAGCACATCGGTCCCACCAAGTTGATCATGTCGGTAACACCGAGAATCCTAACATTCACATTTCGAACTTAATCGGTCTCATCGAGTTCTCCTATTCGGTCTGATGAGTTGGGCCAAATGTGTGTAACAGTTGGATTTTGTGTGGAGACTATCTATACCCCTGCACCCCCTTCTCTATTCAAGAGAGAGACATCAGAACGTGCCTACATTTCCACTACTCATTTTCTGAGGGAGAACCACCTACTCATGTGTTGAGACCAAGACATTCCAATCCAACCACAAGAATCTTGATCTCTAGCCTTCCCTAAGTTGCTTTCCACTCAAATCATCTTTCCACCATAGCCAAATCTGTGAGAGAGAGTTGAGTGTTGGGGAGATTATCATTTGAAGCACGAGAGCAAGGAGTTCATCATCATCACACCATCTATTACCTTTTGGAGAGTGGTGTCTCCTAGATTGGTTAGGTGTCACTTGGGAGCCTTTGACAAGATTGTGGAGTTGACCAAAGGAGTTTGGAAGGGCAAGGAGATCGCCTACTTCGTGAAGATCTACCCAAGTGAGGCAAGTCCTTCGTGGGCGATGGCCATGGTGGGATAGACAAGGTTGCTTCTTCGTGGACCCATCGTGGGTGGATCCCTCCGTGGACTCGCGCAACCATTACCCTTTGTGGGTTGAAGTATCCATCAATG
The DNA here is from genome assembly GCF_018294505.1 of Triticum aestivum. NCBI lineage: Eukaryota > Viridiplantae > Streptophyta > Magnoliopsida > Poales > Poaceae > Triticum > Triticum aestivum. The sequence continues at coordinate 351,379,733 of NC_057794.1, forward strand.
TGGACATATGATAGCACCACCTATCAGAACCACGCCAAAAATCTCCGTGTCTACATTGTGTTTGCCTTCTCCAAACCCTTCCCTTTATCTTCATATGCAATGTTTTACTTTCCGCTGCTACAAACTTAGAATTGCATGTGTAGGTTGATTGCTTGACTTGTGCTAAGTTTCTAAAATCTGCCAAGACTTAAATATGGGAAAAGGCTAGATTTTTATTTGGTCAAGTAGTCTAATCAGCCCCCCTCTAGACCTACTTTCGATCCTACAAGTGGTATCAGAGCATTGGTCTCCATTTTCCTTGATTTCCATAGCATTGGTTGCCTTAGCCTTGGTTTAACAACCTAGGAGAGTATGGCATCTAGTGAGGGAAATTACCATTGTAGAGAGCTCCTTACTTTGATGGTACATATTTTGCTAGTTGGAAGCATAAGATGAAAATGCATATTCTTGTACATAACCTCGCCGTTTGGGCTAGTGTGTGTATTGGTTTGCAAGGTGAATTCTTTGAAGATGGAAGAGAACCGAATCGTGAAGTGACCGCGGAAGAATAGAAGATGTTGCAATACAATGCTCAATCTTGTGATATCCTCTTCAACGGATTGTGCCCCAAAGAATTCAACAAAATCAGCCACCTTGAGAATGCAAAGGAAAATTGGGATACTTTGGTTGATATGCACGAAGGTACCGAGTCCGTCAAGGAATCCAAATTGGATGTGCTTCAAAGTCAACTTGACAAGTTCAAAATGAAGGATGGTGAACGGGTCGCTGAAATGTATTCTAGGCTTGCTCTCATCACAAATGAGATTGCTAGCTTAGGAAGTGAAGAGATGACTGATAGATTCATGATCAAGATCCTAAGAGCCTTGGGTGGAAAATATGATATCGTGTGCACCTTGATCCAAATGATGCCCAATTGCAAAGATCTCAAGCCAACCGAAGTCATTGGTGGAATTGTTGCTCATGAAATGTCACTTAAGGATAAGGAAGAGCTTCACAACAAGTCTAGTGGTGCTTACAAAGCTTCATGTGATGCCCCTACAACATCAAGTGAGGAACAAGCCTTCAATGAAGAATTGATCCTAATGGTGAAGAACTTAACAAGTTCTACACAAGTAGAAGTAAAGAGAGAAGTTCCAAGTCAAGGTCCTACAATGACAAAAGATCTTCTAGTCGTGATCGCAATTGCTACAATTGTGGAAGACCCGGACACTACTCTAGTGAGTGCACGGCTCCCTACATAAGAAGAGAAGTCTTACCTAAAAGGAGAAGTAAAAGAGAGGAATCACCACCAAGTGAGAGAAGGAGTAGAGATGATCGTTATGAATGAAGACCCTCTCGCAGAAAGGAAGAACAAATCATCAAAGAGCTACACAAGATGAATACATCAAGCTCATATTGGTGAATGGGTATCCGGTCCCGACTCTGACAACTACTCCGAGAGAAGTCATCACTCTGATTCCGAATATACTCAAGATGAAGGTGTTCCCGGTCTTGCACTTGTGTCATCCAACTCCTACAACATATTCGACTCATTAAATGAAGGGATTGGAAGATGCTTCATGGATAAAGGCCCCAAGGTATCGCACCCTTAGTATGTTGATTTCAATAGTGGTGAAGATGATTTGCTAGGTGATGATGATTTACTTGTTGACAACTCTAGTGATGAAAACTATGATGAAATTGCTATTATTCATGCTAATCAAGATGAAACGAATGACAATGATAAGAAGGAGATTGAGCATCTAACTAAAGAACTAAACACTCTTAAGTTAGCTCATGAAACTACCTTAGAGGATCATCGAGAGCTTTTAAAGACTCATGAGAAGCTACGCTTTGAAAAGCTCAATCTAGAGCAAGATCATGGGTTTGTAAAAGTAATCAATGGTGATCTTCATAAGCAAAGTTCTTCTTACATTGCCAAGCATTTACTCTTGTCTACTTACATGCCACTAGTAAAAACTAGCAACAAGAGCAAGAAAGATTCTTCTTCTAGCAGTAACAATAATCATGTTAAATTATAGTAAAAAAATTATCATGTTAAATCCAATATTGTTGCTTCTAGTAGTTCTCCTGATTCCACTAATGATTCTATTAGCCAAGTTACACTTGAGCAATAAAATAGCTTATTGAAGGGAATTATAGAGAAAGGTGTTTACAAGAGCCTTGCCAGAAGTAAGCAATTTGAGGAAATTATACGCAAGCCAGGAAGGCACCCGAAGAATCAACGTGTTGTGTTTGAACGCAAGTTCAATGCCAATGGAGTTGAGTGGGAAGAATATCAATACCCCAAGACGAAGTTTGCTCCTCAACAAGAGAAGTATGATCCCACTTCTTTCAAGGGAACACAAGCTCAAGATGATCTTCCAACACAAGATCACAAGCTAAAAGGCAAGGACAAGCTTCAAGAAGAGATTGATTCATTTGAAGAAGCTCCAAAGGCCTTGGTCAAGTGGGTTCCCAAGACTACATCAAGTTCTAATTCATCAAGTACGACTACAACTCCAAGGATCCCCATCAAGTTGATGTGGGTCCCAAAGAAGAAGAACTAGAGAGTTCTTGAGGGTACTCTGCCAACATACTTCACTCATATTCATTTTGGCAAGGACAAGTGCAATCAACTTTCACATCTTGCACTAGCTCAAGGAGTCACAAACCCTCTTATTGGTAAGACAAGGGACAAGATAACCTAATGCTTTCATGGGCAACATCATATGTGTATTTCACTCTATGTCTATGGATATCCATGTATGTTTCTTGTGGGACTAACCCATGTAGGTATTGAAAGTGCAACTCACTCCAATGGATTGCTCCAAATGATCTACATCAACATTGAGCATGTACATCTTCAACACCTACATGAAGTCATCATCGACAAAACCCAAGGTTAGTTCATCCCTCTTAGGGGGATATCACATCTAGGGGGAGCTTTGCTCTAAGAATTGAGCTAAAGCAACTCTAATGGTGTGAACACAACAATGCTTTATGTAAAAGTGGTAACCCCACTTGTGCTTAAACGATGAGTATGACATGTGATCAAATGTTCTCATTTGACTCCTCAGTCAATATACTCATATATAGATGACCTTGTCATCACCAATTGCTTGATAGATTCTAGAGTGTTTGTGCATGTTTTGCCACATATTTCATTTGCTATCTTATTGTGTGAGCATGTTGGTTGCATATTTTTTTCCCATTCAAGGACAACCATTTGTTGCTTTGATTGTTTGCTCTCTCTTCTTGCCAAATGGATGGACAAGAATGTCTAAGAACTCCCTCTAGCTATCTATGCTTTTCTTGTCTCAAACTCTATTCATGATACATCACTAAGTTTGGTCAAGTCGAATTCGGACACTTCGGGTGAGGAGCACTCGGGTCCACTGATCCGTCAAGGGCTTAAACTTCCAAAACCTCTTAATGGCTTTCGGTCTGACCGATTCATTCACTTCAGTCTCACCGAAATCATTACTTGATCTAGGTTTTCACCTCGGTGGAACCAATTAGAACAGTTCGGTCTCACCGAGTTGCAGTAACCTCTTGCGATTATGCATCTCGGTGCCACCGAGTCGTTCCACTCGGTCACACCGACAATGACTAGGTATATATATTGTCGGTGTCAAAACCGGCGGATCTCGGGTAGGGGGTCCCAAACTGTGCGTCTAAGGGGGATGGTAACAGGAGGCAGGGGACGTGATGTTTACCCAGGTTCGGGCCCTCTTGATCGAGGTAATACCCTACGTCCTGCTTGATTGTTCTTGATGATATGAGTATTACAAGAGTTGATCTACCACGAGATCAAAGAGGCTAAACCCTAGAAGCTAGCCTATGGTATGATTGTCTGTTGTCCTACGGACTAAAACCCTCCGGTTTATATAGACATCGGAGGGGGCTAGGGTTACACAAGGTCGGTTACAAAGGAGGAGATATACATATCCATATTGCCTAGCTTGCCTTCCATGCCAAGTAGAGTCCCATACGGACACGGGACGAAGTCTTCAATCTCGTATCTTCATAGTACAACAGTCTGGCCAAAGGATATAGTACGGCTTTCCGGAGACCCCCTAATCCAGGACTCCCTCAGTAGCCCCTGAACCAGGCTTCAATGACGATGAGTCCGACATGCAGTATTGTGTTCGGCATTGCAAGGCGGGTTCCTCCTCCGGATACACCATGGAAGAGTTTGAAATACAAGGATAGTGTCTGACCCTGCAAAATAGGTTCCACATACCACCGTAGAGAGAATAATATTTCCACAAATCTAATCTGCTGACATGTTTTGATAGCATGACATCACGTCACGACCCGGTCATTATTCGAACCATTTTTCTTAACCAGCTCCGCACATAACGCGAGGCGGTTTCCTTGACACATCTTGTCAAAGCAGAGATCGTGTCCCCCTTATCACGGGATCTCATTAATACAAACGTGGGTAACCCAACCGTGCATGTTTGTATGACTCCTAGATCTTAGGTAAGTCTCAAACGGCCATGAGGAAGACGCCTGATATTCACCCTCTTTATAAAGGGGACAAAGCTTTTTCTTTTTTCCCTCCCACGCTCAATCGAATCCTTCCCCCGCCTCGAGTTCTAACACCCAAAGCTCAGGTCAGGTGCTTCGGACCTTCAACTATGTCTGGATCCAACCGTCAAGGTCGGTGGATGCCTTCCTCCGTTACAGAGGAGGACATCAAGAAGTTGAGAGAGGCCAGATATCTGACCGCCGAAATTTCGCATAGGCTGCCCGCCCAAGTGTAGGTTGTCCCTACTGGGGTCCAGCAAAGGACGTGCCAATACTGCAGAGCCGCCTCCGAGATCTCTTTGAGAGAGATTTCAGTCTGGTTATGGTAATGCAAGTTATGCTAGTTCGTCGAATCCAGCCTTGCAAACGCCGGCCCCTCCGTGTGTGGGAGTTCAACCTAGAAGGACCGCGTACTATTCAGCATTTCCTCGGCATGACACACGAAGAGATGTACAAATCGTTGTTCAGAGCCCAAATAGAGTGTCCGGACACCACCGAGGACATGGGTCTGAGCTGCAACCGCCCCGCTGCCCAAGTAAGTAATCCCATGCCGAACCTGATGTACTTTTATTCATCATGACATCCTTCTAAAGAGCCACCTTTTGACCAGGACTAGATAACAAAGGCGATGATAATCAGGTGTTCGGCCCCCCTTCTCGAGGGCTTGGACAATCCGGTACTGGACAAGATGCTCGAGCCAGCGCCTTATCCAGTGTCCTCGAAGGAAGATGATGGGGGGAATAAAGAGGGCAAAAGCGGGCCTCACACGCTACTTATTCCAACCGAGAGAATGAGCACATCCGCGAGGGAGGACAATCAAAGGGAGGAATCTGACATTTTCTCCCCCCGGGGAAGGAACGGGACTACCTCTGAAGATCCGGAAACTAAGGTTTCCAAATGGGAAAAGAAATCTTCATCTGAGGGTCCTGCCTCGGAGGGTACTCTTGCCGCACAATGTCCGCGCGGGGATCGGCCCTCTACCGAGATGTAAGTAATCGAAAAGTACTTAATAGTGAAAACATCCTACCTTACTTCCGAAGACAATAACCGATGCTTATAAATTGTAGTCCGGATCGTAGCCCTTCTCGACAGAGTTCATCTTCGGGGGATCTTCTTCCGGAGATGATGGAGAGCGAAACGCCTCCCCCGGACACCTCGCCTCAAGAAGCGGGCGACCTTGAAGTGTCACCGTGAAGGGTATCTCCGGATCCACTAGGGCCAGAGGATAACCTTTGGCTACCCGGAATCCCCAGTATCCGGCTCCTAAGGAGAGCAACAGCAAGGGTCCGTATAGTGTGCGGTCGGACACGCTGAAGGATCTTCTATGGAAAGTGGTCGTCTCGGAAGCACATCGTACGCTAATGGGTACGGTAGTTGAAAGGATTTTATCCACTGAAAGTGGTTTGCATGAAGCCTTTATGAGTCTGCTGAAAGGCTTCGAGGTACGTGAAATAATGTATGTTTTTAACAGTACCGCATACGCTAGGTATGCCCTATGCAGATAGTAGCCCCTGAGACTCTGGTTGTCGTCGGAAACGGAGGCAAACATAGGATCATAGTCCCAGGTAACAACCAGACCGCCCTTATGTGCAGGTGACTGAAGCTCCGGTGGCTAGTCGGACTAATGAGTTTGCCAAGCTAAAGCGGCAACATGATGCGGCAGATGCCGACATCGTGCTTGTCAACAAGCGGCTTGACGAGGCACAGGGAGAGTGATTTTTCTGGTGATCGTCACATAATAAGAGTAGCATGATGCCAGTATCTTTAATGTGTTGTGACTGCAGATGGAGCTGCCACCGTGGAGACCCTTCGGGCAGAGCTTGCCCAAGCTAAGGAGCAAGCAAGGAGTAGCAATGTGGCCGCTCTAAAGGCGGCCAAAGAGTTAAGGGCCGAATAGGACGTGCATTGAGAGAGCAAGGAAAAAATAGCCAAGATGGTTGTAGAGTTAAAAGATACCGCTGACCGTTATCAGCTTCTTGAAGAAGAAAACCGGGTGAAGGCGACGGACCTGGTGGCTGCCAAGGAAGCCCGCTCCAAAAGTAGAGCGACAAAGGAGGAGCTGAATCAAGCTGCAGATATCGTGTCTGGGAAGCCCTTCTTGTTGCGGACTAAGTTCGGAGATCCGAAGTATGCTCCTCTGGACCAACTATGGAGTTTTGTGGACGCGTACATGGATTTGGCTGCAGGTGCTGCTGATGCGGCCGAGTACTTCAAGGATCAGAAAGGTCCCGAAGTGGAAAAGCTGTTCTGGTCACAGTTTCATGCTCCAGTCCGTCCGCTGCTATTGAATGAGCGATTGGCCGAGTGATCCGAGCTCCATATGTTGTCCGGACTTGCCATGAGGTCCATTGTGGATCACCTGTGGCCGGGAGGGCCAAGGCCGAATAGCTACTTTAGCTTAGTGCAACAATTCCTTGGTGTTGTGCCGCGCATCGATGTTGTAAAGAGATCGGCATGCATAGAGGGTGCGCAGATGCCTTTGCCCATGTCAAGACATACTGGGTGGAGATGGAGGCCACCACTATTGCGACACAGGGTTCGGCCGTAGGCCGAGTGGCTGTCGAGCACTACTTTGAAGAAGTTCTTGAAGGCGCTCGTTCGATAGAGGCTCAGTGCTCGAAGAATGTTATGTTCAAGTGACATGTATTCCCATTGTAAAAACAATGTTTTATTGAATTATCAAGGCTGTATTTATACTTTTGCCCGAAAGTACTATGGTGCCTCCTGTGCGGCCGTTTATGTATATATGTGTATAACCTGAAAGTTTGCAGTCGTCGGCTTCCGCCCCCACGCATATAATGCGGGGGTGTTTGCAAAAGATGCATATCCACATTTGATCCAATGTCTTGGTCCGTTAAGGAGGTGATAGCGTAGCGAACGAGGCAATCGGACTATATTACTTTAACACTTTCACTTAGCCATAGTTGTTTGACAGTGGGGCTACTATATAGCCCCTGGTACTTCTGCGCTCATCCGAATACAGGGCGCGTACGTACATGACCGGGAAACGGCCCTTCGTTAATGCGGAGGAATCCCGAAGATTCCGATGAGTCATCGAGTGGTTGACCAGTCTCTCGCTATATCATGACAGTCAGTTTTCGGCTTTCTCTACTGAGGTGCTCATCCGAATGAACCAGGGCACAATCGCAGTAGTTCTCCCAGTGCTACCTTAGCCGATATAACGGAACGTAAGGTACCAAAACGTGGGAGCCGGGCAAACCCAACATTTGACCAAAGACATGATTCGGAGCTGATGCATATAGGGCCAAACTCGCGACGCCGAACACTCCCTAAGGTGTTCGGTCGTTATAACATATACCGGGCTAAACAATGCCCTTAATAAGAAACCCCATGTGTCCTGGCGTGGCCACATGCCAATAACGCCAGAATCCTTCTCGGTTGTGTGGAGTATCCAGATGATGTGAGCAACAAGAGACAGTAAAAAAGGTTTACGCAAGGTCTTAATCTAGAAAGAAACCTTTGGGCGGGTCCCTGCTGCACATCTGCGCCTGTGTCTCTATTGTGCCGTATCCTGGACGGGTGTAGCACGATTGTCATCTGCAAAAGGAAAGAGCTTAGGTGAAAGTTGTCATGCCAAAAAAGAAGAGTTGATTATTATCAATGAACTATCAAAATTCAAGAGAAGCCAAGTTGAGCCGGGTTGGCCCTGATTACACGCGGGAAGCCCCTGGTATCATTTATGACGGTTTGATCACCAAACCAATCTCATGTATATATGGTGGAACGCCGGATTCGTTTGATCGTGTCCGTGGTCTTGACGACCTGCCATTTTTCTAGTTGGTGAGGTCATCTAGTTTGCGGCTGCTAGAGCCGCCGCATACACTTCTGTACGTGGGAAACGTTCGGTATTTCCGCTTACTGAGATGATGCCACGTGGACCGGGCATCTTAAGCTTGAGAAAAGAATAAAGCGGTATTTCCTTAAAACGAGCGAAAGCAGTTCTTCCGAGGAGTGCTTGATAGCCACTTCGGAATGGGGCAATATGAAAAGTTAACCTTTCGCTTCGGAAGTTATCGGGAGAACCGAATACCACCTGAGGGAGTCCTGGATTAGGGGGTGTTCGGATAGCCGAACTATACCTTCAGCCGGACTCCTGGACTATGAAGATACAAGATTGAAGATTCCATCCCGTGTCCGGAAGGGACTTTCCTTGGCGTGGAAGGCAAGCTTGGCGATACGGATGTTCAGATCTCCTACCATTGTAACCGACTCTATGTAACCCTAACCCTCTCTGGTGTCTATATAAACCGGAGGGTTTTAGTCCGTAGGACCACATACACATCAACAATCATACCATAGGCTAGCTTCTAGGGTTTAGCCTCTCTGATCTCGTGGTAGATCTACTCTTGTACTACCCATATCATCAATATTAATCAAGCAGTACGTAGGGTTTTACCTCCATCGAGAGGGCTCGAACCTGGGTAAAACTTCGTGTCCCTTGCCTCCTGTTACCATCCGGCCTAGACGCACAGTTCGGGACCCCCTACCCGAGATCCGCCGGTTTTGACACCGACATTGGTGCTTTCATTGAGAGTTCCTCTGTGCCGTCGCCGTCAGGCCCGATGGCTCCTACGATCATCAATGGCGATGCAGTCCAGGGTGAGACCTTCCTCCCTGGACAGACCTTCGTCTTTGGCGGCTTCGCACTGCGGGCCAATTCACTTGGCCATCTAGAGCAGATCGAAAACTACGCCCCTGGCCGTCAGGTCAGATTCGGAAGTTTAAACTACACGGCTGACATCCGCGGGGACTTGATCTTCGACGGATTCGATCCACTACCGAGCGCGCCGCACTGTCATGACGAGCATGATCTAACTCTGCCACCGAACGGTGCCCTGGAGGCCGCACCCGCACCGGCTCTGACCCTTAGTTCAGAGTCAACTGCGCCGATCGAGGATGGGCTGTTGGATGCCTCCTCGGGGGCTGCGATCCAAACGGCGATTGAGCCGAACACCAGCCCCGTACTCTGTGAGGCTCGTGACTCCAAGGAGCCGGACTCCTCTCCGGACTCCGAACCCTCCGCGCCCCTGCTAGTCGAATCCGATTGGGCGCCGATCATGGAGTTCACTGCCGCAGACATCTTTCAGCACTCACCTTTTGGCAATATCCTGAAGTCACTGAAGTCTCTCTCTTTATCAGGAGAGCCCTAGTCGGACTACGGTCAGCAAGGTTGGGGTACGGACAACAAAGAAATTCAAAACCCACCCACCAGCCACTTTGTAGCCACTGTCGACGACTTAACCGACATGCTCGACTTTGACTCCGAAGAGATCGACGGTATGGACGCCGATGAAGGAGATGATGAAGAACCAGCGCCTACTAGGCCCTGGAAAGCCACCTCGTCATATGACATATACATGGTGGACACCCTAAAAGAGGGAGAGGGCGATTGAACAGTGGAGGATGACCCCTCCAAGAAACAGCCCAAGCGCCGGCGTCAGCGGCGCCGCTCAAAATCCCGCCAACACAAAAACGGTGATTCCGGCACGGGAGATAATAATACTCCGGAGAGTGCCAAAGAAAACCCCCTCCAGCAAGGTTTAGCACAGGAGGATGGAGAAACCAGCCCTCATGAGAGAGCGGCAGACAGAGAGGTCGAGGACGATAATTATATGCCTCCCTCCGAAGACGAGGCAAGCCTTGACGACAACGAATTCGTCGTGCCAGAGGATCCCGTTGAGCAAAAGCGTTTCCAACGCAGGCTTATGGCCACGGCAAGAAGCCTCAAGAAAAAACAGCAACAGCTCAGAGCTGATCAAGATTTGCTAGTTGATAGATGGACTGAAGTCCTTGCGGCCGAAGAGCATAAACTCGAACGCCCCTCCAAGAGTTACCCAAAGCGCAAGTTGCTACCCCGATTAGAGGAGGAAGCACTTGATGCGGCCGAACCGCCACCTCGTGGCCGCGACAGAGAGGCCTCCCGGCCCTCCACTCAAGCCGCACCCCGTACCAAGGCACAGGAATATGCGCTGGACTTACAAGACATGTTGGAGGACAAGGCAAGGCAAACACGATCAATCTACGGATCGCGTGGGAACCCCACGACTCGAGACGGTAACCGTCACGCCGGCCACAAATTCGGCAGGGCTGAACACAGTAGACAAAGCTCATTGGAGCTACGTCATGATATCGCCCAGTATAGAGGCACCGCACACCCACTATGCTTTACAGACGAAATAATGGATCATCAAATCCCCGAGGGTTTCGAACCCGTAAACATCGAAGCATATGATGGCACAACAGACCCTGCGGTATGGATCGAGGATTATCTCCTTCATATCCACATGGCCCGCGGCGACGATTTTCATGCCATCAAATACCTCCCACTCAAGCTTAAAGGACCAGCTCGGCATTGGCTCAACAGCTTGCCAACAGGATCAATCAGTTGTTGGGAGGACCTGGAAGCCGCATTCCTCGACAATTTCCAGGGCACTTATGTGCGACCCCCAGACGCCGATGACCTAAGTCACGTAATCCAGCAGCCAGAGGAATCGTCCAGACAATTCTGGACACGGTTCCTAACAAAGAAAAATCAAATAGTCGACTTTCCGGACGCTGAGGCCCTAGCAGCCTTCAAGCACAATATCCGTGACGAGTGGCTGGCCCGGCACCTCGGACAGGAAAAGCCGAAACCTATGGCAGCACTCACGACACTCATGACCCGCTTTTGCGCGGGAGAAGACAGCTGGCTCGCTCGTAGCAACAATATGACCAAGAACCTTGGTAGTTCGGACACCAGGGACATTAGTGGCAGGTCGCGTCGCAAGAAGCAGAAGCGCCGCATTAACGGCGACAATGCTGAGGATACGGCAGTTAATGCCAGATTCAGAGGCTCTAAATCCGGTCGGCGGAAGAAGCCATTCAAAAGGAATCCTAGGGGCCCGTCCATCTTGGACCGAATACTCGACCGCTTGTGTCAAATACATGGCACCCCCGAAAAGCCGGCCAATCACACCAATAGGGATTGTTGGGTGTTCAAGCAGGCAGGCAAGCTAAGCGCCGAGAATGAAGACAAGGGGCTGCATAGCGATGACAACGAGGAGCCCCGGCCGCCGAACAACAATGGACAGAAGGGTTTTCCCCCACAAGTGCGGACGGTGAACATGATATACACCACCCACGTCCCCAAAAGGGAGCGGAAGCGCGCGTTAAGGGACGTATACGCGGTAGAGCCAGTCGCCCCAAAGTTCAACCCATGGTCCTCCTGCCCGATCACCTTTGATCAAAGAGACCATCCCACTAGCATCCGTCATGGCGGATTTGCCGCATTGGTTCTAGACCCAATTATTGACGGATTTCATCACACTGGAGTCCTCATGGACGGCGGCAGCAGCCTGAACCTGCTTTACCAGGATACAGTGCGAAAAATGGGAATCGATCCCTCGAGGATTAAGCCCACCAAAACGACCTTTAAAGGCGTAATACCAGGTGTAGAGGCCAACTGTACAGGCTTAGTCACACTTGAAGTGGTCTTCGGATCCCCGGATAATTTCCGAAGCGAGGAATTGATCTTCGACATAGTCCCACTCTGCAGTGGCTATCATGCACTGCTCGAACGAATCGCATTCGCCAAATTCAATGTGGTACCGCACTATGCATACCTTAAGCTCAAGATGCCAGGCCCTCGTGGAGTAATTACGGTCAATGGAAACACCGAACGCTCCTTCCGAACCGAGGAGCACACGGTGGCCCTTGCAGCGGAAGTATAAAGCAGCCTCTCCAGGCAGTTCTCCAGTCCGGCCATTAAACGTCCGGACACCGTCAAGCGCGCCCGGAGTAACCTACAACAAGACCGCCTGGCACGTTCCGAGCAGGCGTAGCAATGCGGCCCCAACCCCAACCCTTGCAAAAAGGCGACGCCAGTACTTCGTGTCCATAACTACGCTCTGGAAATACCATGGGCATAGGGGGAGGGGCACCATCACGGCACGCCCAAAACACGGCTTATACTGCACCAGGGGCTGCCGATTTTTTACTTTTCTCTTACTTCCAAGACTCCACTCTTCGGAAGGCCTGTTCGGCAGTTCAATTGCCGCACAAACGATGGAAGGACTAGGGAAGCAGACAAGCCATGCCGCATTACGGAAATCCCAGGTGGTCTCTATCACGAGTAGTATACCTGTTTCGCATACTATTCCGCAGCTTGCCCCTGGAGCAGACATGTTAAATAGTCCAACTTTTCGTTTATCGCATTACTTGTATCGTTCTGCTTTGATCGCAGCTATTTTTAATAAACAATGCATAGCTTTTGTATATTTTTTGCATTATATTTTTATAAATAAATGTTCCTTAACGACATGTTGCACCCGTACAACTTGGTACGGCCAAAATACGCCAGGGGCTTTTATCACCCCTCAATATGGTGTGAGAAGTCCGAACACTTTCACAAGTGCGGCACCCCGAACTTATAGCACTATATGCGTCAGCTCCGAATCATGTCTTGGGTCAATAGTTGGGTTCGCCCGACTCCTATGTTTTGGTGCCTTACGTTCCGCTATATCGGCTAAGGTAGCACTAGGAGAACCACTGCGATTGTGCCCCAGTTGAGCTGGGCCGAGCACCTCAGTGGAGAAAGCTAAAACTGACTGTCATGATGAAGCGAGAGCTGGTCGCTGTTCGAGAGGTTTTTTCGAGTCCCTAAAGACTTATGCCGCTTAGGGCGAGGAGTCGGCTCTGTCTGACCAAGGCGTGGATAGCGCCCCGAACTCGGTCTTCCGAATACTAGGGGCTTCGCCGAAATTTAAAATTATATAATTCTATGGCTAAGTGAGAGTGTTCACGCATTATAGTCTGATTGCCTCGTTCATTGGGCTGAGCGCCTCCCTCGAAGGACCCAAATATGGGAAAAAGAGCGCCCAGGTTTATCCCCGAACACCCCAGCACTAGCGGCAAGGGGGCAGAAGCCGGCGACTCACCATCTCTCAGTATTGATAAACAACCGCATAGAAGGTAATATTTTAAATTCAAGCAGCATTGCTCAGCGCATATGAACAAGTTTTCAGCGCACAGGACAAACGCGAGCGAGTTTTACTCAAAAATTACATCCCTAGTACATTCACCCGCCACAAGGCGGGCACCCTTCAGAACATCCTTATAGTAATTTTCGGGCTTGCGATGCTCTTTCCCCGCTGGTGGCCCGTCCTTCACAAGCTTCTCCGCATCCAGCCTGCCCCAGTGCACCTTAGCACGGGCAAAGGCCCTACGGGCACCTTCAATACAGACGAAGCGCTTGATCACTTCGAGCCTTGGACAGGCCTCCACCAGCCGCCGCACCAGCCCGAAATAGCTCCCAGGTAGAGCCTCTCCAGGCCACAGCCGAACTAGGAGGCCCTTCATGGCCTGTTCGGCCACCTTGTGGAGCTCGACCAGTTACTTCAGCTGGTCGCTCAGGGGCACGGGGTGTCCGGCCTTAGCATACTGAGACCAGAACACCTTCTCCGTCGAGCTGCCCTCCTCGGCTCAATAGAATGCGGTGGCATCGGATACACTCCGGGGAAGATCTGTAAATGCCCCTGGAGAGCTCCGGATTCGGGTAAGTATCAAGTAACTCACATTTACGTGTTTACTTTGCATAAAGAATGACTTACCCGCCGCTATCTTCTTCACCTCATCCAACTCCTGGAGGGTCTTCTGGGATTCGGTCTTGGCAGACTTGGCATTTTCAATAGCCGCCGTGAGCTCGGACGCTCGTGTCTTTGAGTCAAGCTCCAAACTCTCATGTTTCTTCATGAGAACCTAGAGCTCTTGCCGCACCTTGCCAACCTCGGCCTCATACCTCTCCCGCTGGAAGCGAGTTCACATCCGACGAGTCCAGTTAGCCGCTCGACGACGCGTCAAGCCGGTCTTTGGGTGGGTTGCATAAACATATTCGACATAAGGGAAAGCTGTGCAATAAACGAATGCTATTAATTACTCTGGTATCCGGATACTTACGATTTTTCCAGGGGCTTGGCCCTGGGCAGCCACTCCTCTCCATCGTCATCGGTGTCGGTGGAGTAGTCTGGAGGAAGGGTTTACCCCTTCTTGGACCCCCCGGCCTCCCCAGAGAGGGCGGCCTTCCTTTTCTTATCTCCTCCCACTGGAGGGGGAGAGGTCTCTTCTTCTTCCTCCTGGTCTTCACGGGAGGAATGCGCCTCGGAACCGTCAGATGATGGATCCGACACCTCCTGGCACCTTGCCAACCTCGGCCTCATACCTCCTGGATCCGGTTGGACGGAGGCCGCCGACACGATGGACTTGCTCCTCTTGGAAGGAGGTCCCCCGCCGGACTCCGGAACCTTTGAAGGTTCTGGAGCGGTGTCCGGCCTAGAGCCAGACTTGGAGCCCTGGGGGGTTTCATCCCCCTTACTCCTAGAGTCCGGGAGGTCGCCTCGCGGCGCCTCCAGGACCACCTCCTCCCGAATTGGAACATTTTGGGACAACACTTCGATGTCGTCCGTAGGGCGGGGGGAGGAAGCCGTCGGAAGTGAGTTCACGTCCGACGAGTCCAGTGAGCCACTCGATGACGCGTCGAGCCGGTCTTTGGGTGGGCTGCACAAACACATCCGACATAAGGGAAAGATGTGCAATAAACGAATACTATGCATTACTTTGGTATCCAGATACTTACGATTTCGCCAGGGGCTTAGCCCTAGGCGCCCACTTCTCTCCATCATCGTCGGCGTCAATGGAGTAATTCGGAGAAAGGGTTTTCCCCTTCTTGGACCCTTCGGCCTCCCCAGTTGGGACGGCCTTCCTTTTCTTCCCTTCCCCCGCTGGAGGGGGAGGGGTCTCTTCTTCCTCCTCCTCATCTTCTTGGGAGGAGTGCGTCTTGGATTCGTCGGATGGTGAATCTGACACCACCACGCGCCGGGCACTCTTTCGAGTCCCCGCGGCCTTTTTCATGGCCTTCTTCTCCGGCACCACATAGGGCGCCGGAACCAGCAGCCTCGCCAAGAGAGCGTCCGCTGGGCCTTCGGGCAAAGAGGCCGGACAGTTGATCTGTCCGGACGTCACCTGCCAATCATGTCAGAGGAAAGGGAGCTTAGATCCTGCATAGAGTCAAACTAGGATACCCTGTAAAAGGAAAAAACAGCTTACTGCGAGCGCGTGACACTGCGCGCTGAATCCGTGATCCTCGGTAGTGGATGCGGGAGCCTCGGCGCCCTTGAAAAGCATCCTCATTCGTCGTGTCGAAGAGCCTGTTTAGAGTTTGATGCTGCACCGGGCCGAACTCCCACAGATTGAAGGCCCGTTGTTGACACGGGAGGATCAGGCGGATAAGCATAACCTGGACTACGTTGACAAGCTTGAGCTTCTTGTCCACAAGGGTTTGGATGCATGTTTGGAGTCTGGTCAGCTCTCCTTTTTTACCCCATGACAGGCTCGTCTCTTTCCAGGACATGAGCCGCATTGGGGGTCCGGACCGGAACTCGGGGGGCGCAACCCATTCGGCGTCGCGCGGATCAGTGACGTAAAACCACCATGATTGCCACCCCTTCAGGGTCTCCACAAAGGAGCCCTCGAGCCAGAGGACGTTGGCCATCTTGCCAACCATGGCATCGCCGCACTCCGCCTGGCTGCCGTGCACCACCTTAGGCTTGACGTTGAAAGTCTTAAGCCATAGGCCAAAATGGGGGCGGATGCGGAGGAACGCCTCACACACGACGATGAACGCCGAGATGTTGAGAACGAAGTTCGCGGCCAGATCGTGGAAATCCAGGCCGTAGTAGAACATGAGCCCCCGGACAAATGGATGCAGAGGGAAGCCCAGTCCATGGAGGAAATGGGGGAGGAATACCACCCTCTCATGGGGCCTAGGAGTGGAGATGAGCTGCCCCTTTTCGGGAAGCCGTTGCGCGATGTCGCTAGCCAGATATCCGTCCTTCCTTAGCTTTTTGATGTGTCCCTCCGTGACGGAGGAGACCATCCAGTTGCCTCCCGCTACGGACATGACTGCAGAAGGTTGAGGTGGTAGTGCAGACTTGGGCGCTAGAGCTCAAGTGCGCAAGAATGGATAGGAAAAGGAGGAAGAAGGCGTGGGTGAAAAGGTGGATCCTTATCCCCTTATATGGGTGGACGCAACTACGTGTCCCCACCAGCCTGGTAAAACTCGCTTATCTCCAAGCGCCGTAATCAATGGTGCGGTTGGGTTACCCATGCCCGTATTGATGAGAATCCCGGAATAAGGGGACACGATCTCTGCTTTAACAAGACGTGCCAAGGAAACCGCCTCACATAACGCGCTAAGATGGGACAGTAAAATGGTTCGAATAAAAGCTTGGCCGTGGTGTGATGTCACACTACGGAGTACGTCAGCAGATTAGATTTGTGTAAATATTATTCTCTCTATGGCAATATGTGGAAACTTATTTTGCAGAGCCGGACACTATCTTTGTGTTCAAAATCTTCTATGAAGTACTTGGAGGAGGAACCCACCTTGCAATGTCGAAGACAATCTGCGCGCCGGACTCGTCGTCATTGAAGCCTGGTTCAGGGGCTACTGAGAGAGTCCTGGATTAGGGGGTGTTCGGATAGCCGAACTATACCTTCAGCCGGACTCCTGGACTATGAAGATACAAGATTGAAGATTCCGTCCCGTGTCCGGAAGGGACTTTCCTTGGCGTGGAAGGCAAGCTTGGCGATACGGATGTTCGGATCTCCTACCATTGTAACCGACTCTATGTAACCCTAACCCTCTCCGGTGTCTATATAAACCAGAGGGTTTTAGTTCGTAGGACAACATACACATCAACAATCATACCATAGGCTAGCTTCTAGGGTTTAGCCTCTTTGATCTCGTGGTAGATCTACTCTTGTACTACCCATATCATCAATATTAATCAAGCAGGACGTAGGGTTTTACCTCCATCGAGAGGGCCTGAACCTGGGTAAAACTTCATGTCCCTTGCCTCCTGTTACCATCCGGCCTAGACGCACAGTTCGGGACCCCCTACCCGAGATCCGCCGGTTTTGACACCGACACCACCTCTAGTAGTAGAGAGCCCGTACAGCGGGCCTCTTGGCCTGGTATTACTCCCTTGAAGGTAGTATTACTGTGGCTTATTTGTGTCGAGTCTATCCCCATTTTGCGGACTGTGTCCTAATATATCAGATTTAGATCACTGCCGCCGTCCATGAGGACTCGGGTGAAATGGTACCCATTTATTATTGGGTCTAACACCAAGGCCGTCAGTCCTTCGTGCCGGATATTTGTCTCGTGATCCCTACGATCAAAAGTGATCGGGCAGGCCAACCAGGGGTTGAACCTAGGGGTGACGGGCTCTATGGTGTGTGTGCCTCGGAGTGCATGCTTGCTTCTCCTCTTTGTTACATGGATCGCGTTTACTGTTTTAACCTCTGGTGGGAACTTTTTTTGTCCTCCGTTGCTTTGCTGGCGAGGCTCATCCTCGTCTTCGCTTGGTGTGTCTTCCCCTTTGTGTTCGGCATTTAGCTTACCGGCCTGCTAGAAGACCCAACATTCTCGGTGGGTATGATTTGCAGGTTTGTCTGGGGTGCCATGAATCTGACAGAGTTTGTCAAGAATTTTGTTTAGGCCAGATTGTCCTTCTCTGCTGCCTTTGAAAGGCTTTTTCCGCTGACTTGGTCAGGAGCCCATGAATCCGGCGTTTACCGCCATGTTATCTGGGCTACCTTGTTTAATTCGACGCTTGTTTTTGTTGCGTCATGGTTTACCATTGACATCCCTGACTTTGGATGTGCTTGGGTCGCTGGTGCTGCTACGGGCCAACCAGATGTCCTTGCCCGCACAAAAGCGGGTCATGAGGCTTGTTAGGGCTGCCATGGTTCTTAGTTTTTCTTGACCGAGGTGTCTGGCGAGCCATTCGTCTCGGACGCTGTGTTTAAAAGCTGCTAAGGCTTCGGCGTCTGGACAATCGACGATTTGGTTCTTCTTGGTGAGGAACCTGTTCCAAAGCTTTCGGGCGGACTCTCCAGACTGTTTGATTATATGACTTAAATCGTCTGCATCCGGAGGTCGGACACATGTCCCTTGAAAATTGGCCTGAAAAGCATCCTCGAGCTCCTCCCAACTTCCAATTGAGTTTTTGGGGTGGCTTTTCAGTCAATGCCGAGCTGGCCCTTTAAGCTTGAGGGGCAAGTATTTAATGGAATGGAGATTGTCTCCACGAGCCATATGAATATGGAGGATGAAGTCCTCTATCCAGACTCCAGGGTCTATGGTTTCGTCGTACGCCTCTATGTTCACTGGTTTTAATCCCTCTGGGAATTCGTGATCCAGCACCTCATCAGTGAAACATAAGGGGTGTGCAGCACCCCTGTAATGGGATGCGCCATGGTGTTCGGATGGCTGTAGTATTTGGTGTTGGTTTTGTACCGTAGCGCGCTTCCTAGATCCATAGATAGATCTGGTCGCGCCGGATTTTTGATGCGGGTTCTCAGGTAGATCGTGT
Source organism: Triticum aestivum (assembly GCF_018294505.1). NCBI lineage: Eukaryota > Viridiplantae > Streptophyta > Magnoliopsida > Poales > Poaceae > Triticum > Triticum aestivum. Next base: position 351,398,680 of record NC_057794.1, read on the forward strand.
GTTGACTTATGCGCGACTTTGTTAGCCGCTCTATCGCGTTCACAAGGTGGTGGATCCGGCCGGTTGGCCGTATCACTTTTCGGCTGTATGAGCTCTAAAGCCTCATCATCGAATTCCGGTAATAGCTTGCGCTTTGGATAGCTATTTTTATGGTAACTTCCACCATACTTTGTTACTTTGTTCCACTTCCTGTTGAGCGTATCTTGTGCGACCTTGAGCCTTTGCTTCTGTTTCTTCGGGCTCCTCGCTGTGGCAGTAAGCCTTCTGCGGAGGTTTTCTTGCTCCAAGTGCGTTTTCGGGATGATGTGTGCATCTTCGTCCGAACTATTTTCTTCCCCAGACGGGGTTTGATGAGGCTTATCCTTGGCATCGTCGTGGTCGGGCGTCGGATCCGTACTATGTTTGCAGTTTGCATCTTGATCGTGCTCTGCCACCGGGGTGGTGCAGTCATCGTTTCTTCTAGAGTCGACCGGACTATTATTTCCTCTTGCGCTGTTATCGCCGTTTTTGCTATGGCGGGACTTAGAGCGGTGCCACTGACATCGGCGTCGGGGTTGCTTGGAGGGGGCATCCTCCGCTGTCTCTTTGCCATTTCCCTCTCTGGGTGTATCCACCATGTATACGTCATGTGATGAAGTGGCGGTCCAGCGCCCTATGGGCGGTGGTTCCTATTCGTCTCATGCATCGTCGTCCATGCCGTCGATGTCTTCGGGGTCGAAGTCGAGCATGTCGGTTAAGTCGTTGATAGTGGCTACTAAGTGGGTGGTGGGTGGGCAGCGAATTTTTTCATCGTCCGCATCCCATTCTAGCCGGACATAGTTCGGCCAAGGTTCTCCTGACATGGAGAGAGACCTTAATGAATTTAGCACATCTCCGAAAGGTGAGTGTTGAAAGATATCCGCAGAGGTGAACTCCTTGATCGGTGCCCCGTCGGATTCGACCGGCACGGATGTAGGCGGCTCGGAGTCCATGGCCGGGGATAAATCCAGTGGTTCGGCGATGCGACTCTCGAAAGGGGTGAAGTCAGTATCTAGCTCTAACGCCACTGAGAGTGCGGCCTCCATGGCGGGGTCTATCCCTCCGCTCTCGGATGGCGCAATTTTCTCCGGATTAATGGCCGGAGTATCTGCGGATGCGATCTCCCGAACACTGTCCGATGGTAGAGTTATGTCTTGCTCGTCGCGACTGTGCGGCGCATCTGGCATGGGCTCGAATCTGTCGAAGATCAAGTCTCCGCGGATGTCGGCCATGTAGTTCAAGTTTCCAAATCTGACCTGATGGCCAGGGGCGTAGCTTTCGATCTGCTCCAGATGGCCAAGCGAATTGGCCCGCAGTGCGAAGCCGCCGAATACGAAGATCTGTCCGGGGAGGAAAGCCTCACCCTGGACCGCATCGCTAGCGATGATCGAAGGAGCCATCAAGCCTTATGGTGACGACATAGTGGAACTCTCAATGAAAGCACCAATGTCGGTGTCAAAACTGGCAGATCTCGGGTAGGGGGTCCCGAATTGTGCATCTAAGGCGGATGGTAACAGGAGGCAGGGGACGCGATATTTACCCAGGTTCGGGCCCTCTTGATGGAGGTAATACCCTACGTCCTGCTTGATTGTTCTTGATGATATGAGTATTACAAGAGTTGATCTACCACGAGATCAAAGAGGCTAAACCCTAGAAGCTAGCCTATGGTATGATTGTCTGTTGTCCTACGGACTAAAACCCTCCGATTTATATAGACACCGGAGGGGACTAGGGTTACACAAGGTCGGTTACAAAGGAGGAGATATACATATCCCTATTGCCTAGCTTGCCTTCCACACCAAGTAGAGTCCCATCCGGACACGGGACGAAGTCTACAATCTCGTATCTTCATAGTCCAATAGTCCGGCCAAAGGATATAGTCCGGCTGTCCGGAGACCCCCTAATCCAGGACTCCATCATATATACTGCGGGTTGAATTTTGGAAATTCTTTCAAACTCCCAACCATGCCTAACCAGCTCTGTTGCCCCTCCTGGTCTCCCGATCGTCTCTGTCGTCTCCAGCGCCCTCCTGCCACTGGTCTCCACCGCCATCAATGGGAATCTCCACCGCTGTTGTCACCGTAGCAAGTTCGTTGTCGAGTTAGGGTACGGACTCGATCTCTTCGTGCTCTTCGTGCTCTTCTTAACTCTGATTCTTGCACAAAGATTAATGCCATGTTCCTTGCCACGACTGAGATCAATCTATCCACCTAAAACTTCCTCTAGAATAGATTTGATGTAAAAACTTAGGGTTAGGTTTCCGCCGAAGTCATCTCGGACCGACCGATCTGAAGAATTCGATCTCACCGATTTGGCCCAGGTCATTGCACATGTACTACTCGGTCTGACCGAAGTGTATGAATCAGTGTGACCGAGTTCACTTTCTCTGTGAAACCCTAGCATCTCGGAGTCACCGAACTGCGTTTCGGTCTGACCGAAATTGTATGTTTAGACTCTAAAGCTGCTTCGATGTCACTGTGTTTGTCATATCGGTTACTCTGAAATGCTTTCTGTAGAAAAGTAAAATTAAGTTTTGGTGTCAACTTTTTGCCAAAATAGATGTGCTTTGTGATGCTTATCTACTCTACTTATACCTATCTATTCACAGGGTCAGTGTCAGAGATGTCAGACAATAGTGATAGTCAGAATAGGTCAGAGGAGCAGGCAAATCTCAGTGAGGGCACTAGTCCCTCCAACAGTAGCTATGATGAGGGTAGCAGAAGCACCCCAAGCAATTTGCATTAGGCTACAACAAGGACAAGGAAGAAGAGAACCCCAGATTATGAAGATGAGGACTTTGTTGTTGATGAGGAGGTCACCTCATAGAAAAAGGTGCTCAAGAAGGAGCAAGCTGTTGATGCTGCCATCAAGCCTGGTATGCACAAGAAGGCTCTTGCCCAGAGGAAGCCTGTGTCTAAAGCCAGAGCCTCCACTCTAGAAACCATGAAACCTAGAGAGGAAGAGGCTGCTGGAGGAAAGAAAAGGAAGGAAAGAGTCAAGAAGACTATGTCCAGAGTGATAGGAAAACCTTCCATGATGAGAGAGTCTGATGAACATGATGATGAGGAGGAAGAGCCAGTGCCAAAATCTCATAAGCTGATGGGGGATGCTATCAAGTCTAGGGCTGCTCCATCTAAGCCCAAGATAGCCCCCAAGCCTTCAACTCAAGCTTATGCCTCCAAGTCAACTACACCCAAGAGATCCACCAGAAACATTTCAGCTGCGGAGAAGAACAAGGCCCAGTGCCTGAAGTTCAAGAGGATGAGGAGCAGCAAGTTCTCAAAAAGCTAAAACTGGAGATTTCAGATCATGATGACAATCATCTAGTGGCTGAGAATATGAAGTTGATAAAGGATGCTTGTCTCAGATTGTGGAGACAAACTGATCCATATGTTGCAAGGAGAAGGACTGATGTTGACTATCGCTTTCACACCAAGGAACAACAAGATTTCTGTGAGACAGTCTTATTGGACAAGACGCCCATTGTCAGTGACATGAGATGGGTTGATTGGATATTCATTGATGACAACGAGGATTACTTCCCAGGAGTTCATGAGAGTTTCAGAATGAACGGAGTTTACCCTTTTGTTGTTCAAAAACTGACAAAATGGAACGATGAAATGGTCATGTGATACGTCTCCAACATATCTGTAATTTTTATTGTTCCATGTTGTTATATTATCAATCTTGGATGTTTTATAATCATTTTATAGTCATTTTATATCATTTTTTGGTACTAAACTATTGACATAGTGCCAAGTGCCAGTTGCTGTTTTTTCCATGTTTCTTACAGCGCAGAAAATCAATACCAAACGGAGTCCAAATACCACAAAACTTTACGGAGATTTTTTTATGGGCCAGAAGGAACACAACGGGCCCTGGCTGCGCCTAGGGGGTGCCCTGTGGGGAGCACAACCCACCAGGGCGCGCCAGGAGGCCCAGGCGCGCCCTGGTGGGTTGTGCCCACCTCGGGTGCCCCCCGGAATGCCTCTTTGCTCTATAAATACCCCAATATTCCCAAAACCCTAGGGGAGTCGATGAAATATTCATCCAGCCGCCGCAGAGTCCAGAACCACCCGATCCAATCTAGACACCATCTCGGATGGGGGTTCACCACCTCCATTGGTGCCTCTCCGATGATGCGTGAGTAGTTCTTTGTAGACCTTCGGGTCCGTAGTTAGTAGCTAGATGGCTTCCTCTCTCTTTATTGATTCTCAATACAATAGTCTCTTGGAGATCCATATGATGTAACTCTTTTGCGGTGTGTTTGTTGGGATCCAATGAACTTTGATTTTATGATTAGATCTATCTCTTTTTATATCCATGAAAGTATTTGAGTTGCTTTGATCTCTTTTATGCATGATTGCTTATAGCCTCGTATTTCTTCTCTGATATTTGGGTTTTGTCTGGCCAACTTGATCTATTTATCTTGCAATGGGAAGAGGTGCTTTGTAGTGGGTTCGATCTTACGGTGCTTGATCCCAGTGGCAGAAAGGGAACCGACACGTATGTATCATTGCTACTAAGGATAAAATGATGGGGTCTATCTCTACAAAGATAGATCTTGTCTACATCATGTCATCGTTCTTATTGCATTACTCCATTTCTCCATGAACTTAATACACTAGATGCATGTTGGATAGCGGTTGATGTGTGGAGTAATAGTAGTAGATGCAAGCAGGAGTCGGTCTACTAATCTTGAACGTGATGCCTATATAATGATCATTGCCTGGATATCGTCATGAGTATTTGAAGTTCTATCAATTTCCCAACAACAATTTGTTCACCCACCGTTTGCTATTTTTTTCTCGAGAGAAGCCAGTAGTGAAACCTACGGCCCCCGGGTCACTTTCTCATATTATTTTCCTTTGCGATCTATTTTCCTTTGCATTTATTTTCAGATCTATTAAACCAGAAACCCAAAAATACCTTGCTGCAATTTATTCTTATTTATTTATTTGTCGTTCGATATATCAATCTACTACAAATTTACCTCACATATGTTTGCCTATCTTGAGGCGTCGTATCCCGGAAGGGATTGACAACCCCTTTAACACGTTGGGTCGCGAGAAGTTGTTATTTGTGTGCAGGTGTTGTTTACGTTGTGTTGCTTGGTTATCCTACTGGTTCAATAACCTTTGTCATATCTATGGGAAATACCTACAACCGATGTGCTGCGTCATCCCTTCCTCTTTGGGGAAATACCGACGTAGCTTCAAGCGACATCATCATGCAATTCTATTCAACTGCTCATTTCTATCCAGATGGTAAGATAGTCTGGATGACTGAAGGCACAATGTATCAATCGTCAATTGTTGAATGGGACAAGTTGATCAATGCACGTGAAGAAGCTAAATATGACATAGATGTGTATGCCAAGCCCAGAAAGGATCACCACTCCATGGCTCACATGTACGGAAATTCCTGATGTTGCTTAGAAGACTCACAAGTTTGGATCCATCTATTATCTGTTGTGAGGTTTGACCATGATAAACACTATATTGAGGCACTCTCTATTTCCCAAGTCAGGAGATCATAGGATGATCCGTGGTCACTCAGTCAACCTACTTCATCTGTTTGATGTGCCTGAGAAGTTCAAGGTGATGAGTTTGATTGTTTGAACTATGAAGAGAACTGCTGCTGATCAGAAAAGGTCATGTGGATATGCCCCTCACATTTAGATGCTGATCAACTCCAAGATGGGGACATGGACATATCTTCTAGAGAAAGAGCATCTTCCCCTGAGGCCAGACTTTGAGGACAACGTGGTTGTCATGGATGCATCACATCCTACTTCAGTAGAGGCTCAGGAGAAGCAAGAGAAAGAAAAGACAGCAAAGACTTCCACAATGCCAGATGCTTCAGTTATCAATCTCAAGGCGAAGCAAGATCAACTCAGTTATCTGATTGAGGCAACAGTGAGAATAGAGAAAGGACTAGCCACCCTGAATCGAAATCAAGAGAGCCTTGAGTTGATCTTTGAGACCAAAATTCATGATCTAGATGTGAAGGTCACCCAGATCCAGACCACTATTGAGAAGCTACAGAAAGAGATTGAGTACAGGAGTGATAGACCAACCACTTATGCTTTTTAGAGAGTGCCAAGAGCACAAAGGTCTACAGTTGTGCCAGTTGTCAGAGACTCCAGAGGTACTACTTCAGCACCTGCAACAACTGCCACTGTTGTACCTTCAGTTGCAACTCCGCCAGCTCCTCAAACATCTTCAGAAGCATTTGCAGATGCTTTCCTCTCCACGCCATCTACGCACACCGGAGCAGCCAGCCAGAAGACCACTTTAGGAGCTCCCAGAGATCATGCCTAGAGTGCCGCATAACACTATGCATTTTCAAGTCGTTTGGTAACTTGTTGCCAAAGGGGGAGAAAGTGTATAGATCATTAGGCTTCGAGAGAGAGAGAGGGCGTTTTGCATTTTGTTGCTTTTCTTGCTACTTGCTATTTGATCATTTGCTTGCTACTATTTGTGCTTGTGTGTGAGATACTCTTATGATCATGTGTTTGACCATATTATGCTTTAATGTGTGCTTGAATGATGATATCTTAATACTTGTGTATGATCAATCATGTTTCCCTTGGTGATGCGTGCATATTCTTTATATTCTACCATTTTGAGCGCTCCACCAAGATGTATGTGACATGGAAGAGTGGCCCATGATCCTAATCGATTGTGCATTTGCATTCAAAAGCAAATTTTAAATAATGCACAAATTTAGGGGGAGCTCTTCCTTATCACATACTTCTCAAAGCGATGATGTATTTCATTTTGTCGAATCTTTGATCTATATGGTGTCATCAATTACCAAAAAGGGGGAGATTGAAAGTTCAACTAATCCCCGGGTGGTTTTGGTAATTCATAACAACATATAGCTCAGTGAACTAATATCCATTCAAGTTAAATATTTCAGAAAATTCAATGATTGGCATGGCATGGACTAGAGATGTGGACCCCTCAAAATTCTCAGGAAAAAGACTGACAAAAGCTCAAGACTCTTCATTTCGATTTTAGTGATCCAAGTTCACATTGAGTCCATAGGAAAATCCAATACTATTAATAGGGGATGAGGTGTTGCTTAATGGTCTACTTGCTCAAAATGCTTAGTGATATTCTCCAAAGTCCTCAACCACTTTCTCAATTCCAAATATGTCCAAACACTAAAGTCAACTTGGCCCCAGTGATTTGAACTATTCGGTGCCGCCGAGTTCCTTTGACATAGCCACTGCCAGAAACCCTAATCAATTCGGTCTCACCGATAGGGATCTCGGTCTCACCGAGATGGCAATGCAAACTCTCTTTTCCCAACGTAACGTTTCAGTCTTACCGAAATGAGCGATCGGTCCCACCAATTTCACAATGCAAACTCTTTGTTTCTGCCGTGGTTTTGTCACGGCAGATGTCCTAGAGAAAGGACTTAGTCGTGGAGCCATCGCGACGGGTTAGCTTGAAGGGGTTAAAGCGGACACAGGGACGCAAGAGAGTTTATACTAGTTCGGCCCCTTCAATGAAGGTAAAAGCCTGCGTCTAGTTGTGATGGAATTGATGGAGTTTCGATGACTAGGGAGCAAACAAGCTTCGCCTATGTTTCGAGTTGTTGTCTGTTGTCCCTGAACCGCCGCCGGGTCGTCCCCTTATATACACGGGTGAATCCCGTCGGTTTACAGAGTCCCAATACCGGCTCATAGGTGTGTCCGGTTTGGTCTCTACTTATTCCTAACTTACAATACAAGTTGACTACTAATGCCGGTTTACGGCTACAGGCCTTGACCCGACCATGGGCCTTGAGCCCTCATCTGTCTTCTTGGGCTTTAACATACTTAACTGCTGACGAAGTTAACCCGGCCCAGATAGACCGGTTTACGCCCAGTAGTAATATCCCCAACATTAGGCCCCAGATTGATTTGAACGGGTTCATGTCAATCCTTTAACAAAGCTTCATCTTCAACATCTTCTCATAAATTGATAAACCGCCATGATGTCATCTTCTCTGACTGCTGTAAACCGGAGTGACGTCACCTGTCATAACGAAGCTATCCATTATGCTTCTTTGTTTAATAGATCTGCGGAAATCGAGGCAATAGCTCTGTTTCGTGGCCCCTTGATTGTCGCGCCTGACCCATGTTCCTTCGCCTTATAAATAGGACCGAAGGGTCATTTCTTTTCTCCCCTTCATGTCTTCTTCGTCTTCCTCGCGTCGCCAGCCTTGGAGCTCCGCCGCCGCCGTCGACCTCTGCCTCAACCTTGGTCAGTGCATCAACCTGAGTGCACCAGAGCATCACGGCAACTTTCCGCGTCTTCCTCAGCTCCGGTAAATCTTCTATCCTTTCCCCCGCAGATCTGACCTAGGGTTTCACAGTTCTTCAGTGTTCATCATCTGCCTCTTGTTCATACGATAGATCTTTAGATGGCTCCGCAAATCTTTATTCTGTGCAATGGTAGCTGTTTACCCTTCGCCTTCACTTACACATCTCAAAACCATAGATCTGTATGCACGTCTTGCTCATTGATTCGGTACTGCTCCTTTTGGACCTTTGAATATTTATCTTTTTTCTGAACTTACTTCAGATCCATCGCTATAGAGAAATCTTACGAAATCCGTTTCTGTAAACTTACTCCTCTGCTTCAATGTTTAAACCCGGTGGTTTAACCTGGTTGGAAAAAATTGCCAAACCGGTATATACCATTAGTCCCCTTGTTGAACCGCCAGATGTTGTTGCTTCATAAAACTCTGGTTCAGATAGATCTGTCTCCAGTTTAACATTGCACATACCAATGTACCTTGATCAAATATATTTTTGAACCGAGATCTTCTACCTTTTAGATTCCATCATGGCCAAGCAAGTATATGAATGCAATTGGGTTCCTTCTCGCGTCACAGAGGCTCAGCTGGACGATCTAGTCCTGATCGGCGCTTTAGGCAGCAAAGATGCCATCCATTGGAGGGCTCCTGGCAAAGAATGCCCTCCCACTCCTCAAGAAGGAGCAGTTGTTGTTTTCGTAGATCACTTAGCTCGGAGCTTTAAGCCACCCGGTTCTAAATTTTACCGAGATGTTTTGGCCGATTTCCAACTCCATCCACAAGATACTGGCCCCAATTCTGTTACAAATATGTGTCACTTCCAAGTGCTTTGTGAAGCGTTCTTTCAAGAGGAGCCCACAGTGGAATTGTTCCGAGACCTTTTCCATCTAAACCGCCGTACTGAGTTTACTGACGGCTCCAATACGGAGTTGGGTGGCGTGGCAATCCAGAAAAGGAAAGAGGTCACATACCCTCATGCCAAACTGCACAGCCACCCCAAAGAGTGGAATCAGACATGGTTCTACTACAAAGACACCTCCCCTGCTAGTGAGAATCCCTTGCCCGGCTTTCATCCGGAGCGGCTCAGCAATACACACCCTTTTTCGCAAAGATTGACTGCCCAGGAGAGAAGCAAATATGCTCCTCAACTGTCGAAGCTCAGAGCCTTTATGGCCAATGGTTTAACAGGGGTTGATCTCGCTCGCTGTTGGATATCATGGAGCATACTGCCCCTTAGTCAGCGCTCCGGTTTGATGTGCGAGTATACCGGCAGTGTTGATGACCGACTGCGACATTCCATAATCCAGCTCATCGATGAAGAAATAACAGAAGCTGTGAATAAGATGCTGAATGAACCGGAACATATCTGTGCTAAAAATGGCCTGCTTCCCTTCTGTGCTACCAACAAACCGCCAGCTGTAAGACCTTGATTTTTCCTTTTGCTGAATCTATTATTGATATATCTGGTCATTGTTTAATATTAGTGTCTGTGTAATCAGGGCAATGATCCGTTTTGGAGCAAGAAATTGCCGCAGGAGAAACCAGAAAAACCAGACAAACCGGAAAGAGCAACCCGGCAAAAGACTAAAGCTGTAAAGAAGACTGCCCATAGGAAAAGGACTACTGCATCTTCTAATCTGGCCCCTAATGATGATGGGGATAATCCGGACCTTGAGGTAGAGCTCGACTCACTTGGCTTATTTTTCATGCGTCTTATTGATGATGATATTTGTCAGGATGATGCCGAAGCCAACCACGCTGATGCTGTAGAGGTAATTATTCTCTCTTCCGATTCAGAACCTTTGCCTTCGCTAAAAATCCGTCAGGAAAATCGGAAAGTTAAATTTTCTCATCCTCTTGCTTATTTGGATCCCAAATTTCTTATGAAGACTCAACAGCACGAAGCTCGTCGCACAACCCGGCACAGCGGCCAGGTAGTTACCTCCGCCGGTTTACCGAACAGTCCGGTTCGGAAACGCCGTTCAGAGGTCTCTAATTTGCTTGTCGGTGATTGTCCTAAAGCGGGCTGCTTTCGTCAACCTCTTAATCCATCTGACTCCGATTACCAGGTTACTTCCCACTCATCTTCTGGCGAGTCATCGGCTACTCAGCTGCCACCGCTCAAAACGGTGCTTGGGTAAGCTATACTTATTATGATACTTGCAGCATATCGCCTTAGAACATATGATGTATTTGATTTTGTTATTCTTTTCAGGGCCAAACCTAGACCAAGCAAGAAGGCCCGCCTGGACAAAGCGGCCAAAGAAGATGCCGTTCTTGAGCCAGGCAAGACACCCGATCTTGAAGCGGCTATTCCTGAGGATATACCCAACGATCCACCGCAGCCAGACGACGATCTTATTGCTGAAGAAAGGCCTACTGATGCCTCGGGTCCTGTCAATCAGCCCACAGGCTCCATCCGGATTGAGAGATCCACCGGTCCAGCAAAACCTACTGATAAGCTAACAGCTCCAGTGCAAACCGGCGACACTCAGGAGGACGAGGTTGTCATTACTGGCACTGGCCATACCGAGCCAAGCAATCATGTTGCTTTGTCCAAACATTCTGCCAAGGAAGAATTTGCTGCCTTTGGTAAAGGCAAGTGGAATGCTGATCTGGCAACTTACGCTGCTCTGAACGCCCAAGACATCCATTACGGCTACCTGAACCGGCTGTATACCAGCCGTGACTATGAAGCCATTCTGGTTAATATGATGAAGGATAAATACGAGGTAACTTCCATATGCTCTTTCTTGCTTGTACGCTTCAATACTTGCTAACTCTCCTAGCCCCCAACGGTCGGTTTGTAATCTTCTTTCAAACCGGGACTTACTAACATAAATCTTAATACTCTGAAATTCGCCGATGTAGCCCCTAAGGGCCGGTTCAACTTAGCGTAGTTAAACCAGTACTTTAAGTAATTGAGATTGCCGCATCAGAATATATATATGAGCAAATAGCCATTAGCCCCCAAGTGCCAAGTTGAATACTTGTATTAATCTTGGGACTTTGTAAGCAATTGAAAGATGAAGATCGAATATACATTAGCCCCCAAGTGCTAAGTGCATAACTTGTTATGTGGTTGGTACTTCAATCCTTGTACCGTTTTGTTGAAGCATATAACTGTCTGCATGCAGGCGGAGCTGAAAACGAAAGAAAGCCAAGTCGCCGATCTCCAAGAAAACCTGAAAACTCAACAAGCTGAAACCTCCAAAGCAAAAGAGGAATTAACCAACGCTTTAAGCACCATGGAACATCTTAAGGAGAGCTTCAAGAAGAAGCGGGCAGATTGGGCCACTGAAAAGTCCGCTTTAATCAAACAAGCAGAGGATGCCGAGGCTGCACTAAAACCAGTGGCGGATGAACTGACCAGCATAAAGCGGCACGTGCATGCCATGACTATTGCTATCTTTGGTAAGTCAGTTTGACTTCTGAATTGGCTCTGCCTTCTTATAGAGTTGCCGGTTTATTAACCCTTTATGGTATTTCAGGGACACGCATTGGTCACTTGGGGTCAGATGTGCGGAAGAAACTGAAAGCCGCCTATACATTGGTTGAACAATTGTATACTGGTGCCCAGTGGATCATCTGTACCGCATCCCATAACAAACCGGCGCCCACTTTGATTCAAGACACTCTGATGAAACTGTCGGTGCTTCCTGCCCGGGTTGAAGAGCTGAAGAAATCTGCTGCTCGAACCGGTGCGATTAATGCCTTAATCCGGGCAAAAGCCTGGGTGCCGGATTTTGATCCTATTGAAGCGGCTCATTGCTATCCCAGCTTGAAGGAAGACGGGTCAGAATTTGGTGAAGCGGATCCGCGAGCAATAAACCGGGAGGTACGTCCGCTAGCTTGTCAATTGGCTGAAGAAGCAGACTTGTCTCATTATCAAGCCCAATATGACAATCAGAACAAGCGAATAGCTGCACCAATCCATGAATCGGAAAATCTGATCCCTCCAATCCGTAAGCATACGTACGCTCCCGATATTGACCCGTCATTGCTGATCCATGATGAAGCTGTTTTTCAAGCATTAATGGGAATCGAGTGGACAACTGTTGATTTCCAGCCACTGGGTAGAGAAACGGAGGCTGAAGCGGCGCAGGATGACCCACAACCATCAGGCCAGGCTGGTGACCAAGCTTGAACCGGAAGCCAGTTTTAAAACCGCCTCTCCTTTGCAAAAGACAATGATATTATTATGCGCACCGTGTTGCCTTGGAATAGGCTAGCTGATACTTTTGATGTTGATATGCCTTCGTGCATAATTTGTTCTTCCTGTGGTGATGAATTTTCCAAAGCGCTTTCTGCAATAAGAAACTCTTCAAGTGCCACCGTGGTTGTACCGTCAAGCGGAATATGATGTCTGCATATATGAAGTCAAAACATCCAAAAAAAATTAAGTATATAACCAAATTTTTGAGATACATAATACCTGCCATTGTTGAGCGTGAAGTTGGCGTGGCCAATCTTGAAGCGGAGTTTTGCAAACCCACATTGTTGGAGGAGATAACAGCTCCTGTATATATATGATGCTGGTTTACCATGTAAACCGTGCTGGGTTATAATAAACACCGTGTTACTCCATAAGAGGATGTTAACAACAAGGATCAAACCGGGCAAATAGTCTCTGGATTCACGTGAACTGTGTTCCTTCAATGGATTGGTTGAAAAAACTTTGTCGGTTTAAAAAGAACGCAATAAAAAAGAAAAAAGTATCTTGCAAAGAAAAGTGCAAAGCAAAAGCAATGAGAAAACTGTTTGCAAAAAAGGTTTATTTGAGCTGATCAAATGGCGTTACCATGGCCGAACACGACCAAGCTCTCGTTAGGTGTAACTATGGTTCTAGTCAGCCAGGTCCCCAAATGAAACCGTGGCATTTATGCCGACCAAGTGGCATGGCGATGGTTCGGGTTCGACCAAGCCCCCAAGTGATTCTGTGGCCTTAGGCCGATCAAGAGGCATGAGTGGTTCAGACGTGACCAAGTCCCCAAGTGATCTGGTGGCTCTCGCCTATCAAGAGGTATGGTATTGGTTCAGACACGACCAAACCTCCAAGTGATATAACACGATGCTTTTAGAAAAGCGAGCTCAAGGGGTAAACCGGAGGCCGCTTTAGAACAACTCCGTGTAACCACACATGATGTAAAAGAACAGATACCCTGCTTTAGCTGAGGTTCCGGTTTATTATAGTTAATCATAATATATACATCATTGTAATATGTACATAGGTAGAACCAATGGCTCAGGTATAATAAGGCCGAAGATGAGCTATGTTCCACGGCCTGTTGGTTTCCTCCTCTGATGTACGTGAGTCCTTATGCTCTCGAATATCGATCAGATAGTATGACCCGTTGTGCAGATTCTTGCTGACCACGAAAGGCCCCTGCAAAGGTGGGGATAACTTATGCATATCAGTCTGATCTTGGATGAGCCAAAGCACCAAATCTCCTTCCTGGAAGGTTCTGGTTCTGACTCGGCGACTGTGATAACGACGAAGATCCTGTTGATAAATCGCCGATCGGGCGGCCGCTATGTCACGCTCTTCATCCAACCGGTCCAAAGCATCTTGTCATGCTCTCTCGTTATCCGCTTCAATATAAGCCGTCACACGAGGTGAATCATGATGGATATCACTGGGGAGAACTGCCTCCGCTACATAAACCATGAAGAACGGTGTGTATCCTGTTGACCTGTTGAGTGTTGTATTGATGCTCCATAACACAGATGGTAATTCTTCTACCCAACAACCCGGCGTTCTCTGCAAAGGAACCATGAGCCGGGGCTTGATGCCTCTCAAGATCTCTTGATTAGCTCTTTCTTCTTGACCATTGGACTGTGGGTGTGCCACTGATGAAACGTCGAGCCGGATGTGCTCCCGTTTGCAGAACTCCTTCATGGCACCTTTGGACAAATTGGTACCATTATCTGTGATCATACTGTGTGGAAAGCCAAACCGGAAAATCACCTTTTTAATGAACTGAACCACCGTGGCCGCATCACACTTGCTAACAGGTTCTGCCTCCACCCATTTTGTAAACTTGTCAACCGCCACCAGGAGGTGGGTTTTCTTATCTTTGGACCTTTTGAAAGGCCCAACCATATCCAGCCCCCAAGCCGCAAACGGCCAAGTAATTGGAATCATTCTCAATTCTTGAGCCAGTACATGAGCACGTCTTGAGAACTTTTGGCAACCATCACATCGTCTGACCAGATCCTCCGCATCAGCATGAGCAGTTAACCAATAGAAGCCATGGCGAAACGCTTTAGCTACCAGAGATTTTGAACCGGCGTGGTGACCACAATCTCCTTCGTGGATCTCACGCAAAATTTCACGGCCTTCTTCAGGAGACACACAACATTGAAATGCTCCTGACACGCTGCAATGATGCAACTCGCCGTTGATAATAGTCATGGACTTGGATCGCCGGATTATCTGTCGGGCCAGAATCTCATCCTATGGTAACTCGCCCCGGTTCTTGTACGCCAGGTAAGGAAGCGTCCAATCCGGAATAACATGAAGAGTTGCCACCAATTGAGCCTCCGGATCAGGAATAGCCAAATCCGCTTCACCGGGGATCTTGACCGACGGGTTGTGTAGCACATCCAGAAAAACATTGGGTGGAACCAGTTTGCGCTGAGAGCCCAGCCGGCTCAAGGCGTCCGCCGCTTCATTTTTCCGCCGGTCCACATGGTCCACCTGATAGCCTTTGAAATGACCTGCGACAATGTCCACCTCACGACGATATGCTGCCATGAGTGGGTCCTTGGAGTCCCAAGTGCCAGACACTTGCTGAGCCACGAGGTCCGAGTCACCGAAGCACTTAACTCGACTTAGATTCATCTCCTTAGCCATCCGGAGACCATGGAGCAAGGCTTCATACTCAGCTGCATTGTTAGTACAAGAGAACATTAAGCGGAGAACATAACAAAACTTATCACCTCGTGGGGAAGTTAATACGACTCCAGCCCCCGAGCCTTCTAGTTGCCTGGATCCGTCAAAATGGATGGTCCAATATGTGTGATCCGGATTTTCTTCAGGTGCTTGCATCTCCGTCCAATCATTGATAAAATCAACCAGTGCTTGAGACTTAATCGCCATCCGAGGCACATACTTCAAATCGTGCGGCCCAAGCTCTATAGCCCACTTGGCAATCCGGCCAGTTGCTTCCCGGTTCTGGATGATATCCGCCAAAGGAGAAGAACTAACCACCGTAATTGGATGCCCTTGGAAGTATTGTTTAAGCTTCCGGCTTGCCATGAAAACTCCATACACCAGCTTCTGCCAATGCAGATACCTTTGCTTGGACTCAATGAGCACCTTGCTGATATAATAGACCGGACGTTGAACCGGATGCTCCTTACCTGCCTCCTTCCGCTCCACCACAATAGCCACGCTGACCGCCTGAGCATTAGCAGCAACATATAGCAGTAATGACTCCTTGTCAATGGGAGTGGCGAGCACAGGCGGATTGGCCAATTGCCGCTTTAAGTCCTCAAACGCTTCATCAGTAGCGGAACTCCAGACAAACTGATCTGTCTTCTTCAACATCTGATACAAAGGGATTGCCTTCTCACCAAGACGACTGATAAACCGGCTTAACGCGCCAATCCGGCCTGCCAGGCGTTGAACATCATTGATACACTTCGGTTTAGCGAGGGAGTTGATGGCTGTGATCTTCTCCGGATTAGCCTCAATTCCCCTATTGGACACCAGGAAGCCTAATAACTTGCCCGTCGGTACGCCGAAGACGCATTTGTCCGGATTAAGCATCATCTTGTATGTCCTCAGGTTATCAAAAGTTTCCTTTAAATCACCAATCAGAGTCTCCTTCTCCCTGGATTTAACCACGATATCATCCACGTAGGCGTGTACATTACGGCCAATCTGTTTGTGTAGACAATTTTGCACACAACGTTGATAAGTTGCCTGAGCACTCTTGAGCCCAAAGGGAATAGACACATAGTAGAAGGCTCCAAAGGGAGTTATGAATGTCGTTTTCTCCTGGTCCTTAACTGCCATTTTGATCTGATGATAGCCAGAATATGCATCCAAAAAACTTAAACGCTCACAACCCGCCGTAGCATCAATAATTTGATCAATATGAGGGAGGGCAAAAGGATCTACTGGACAAGATTTATTAAGATCTGTGTAATCCACACACATGCGCCAGGTGCCGTTTTTCTTAAGGACTAGCACCGGATTAGCAAGCCACTCAGGGTGAAAAACTTCAACAATAAAACCAGCTGCTAAGAGCCTGGCTACCTCTTCTCCAATTGCCTTGCGTCTTTCTTCGTTAAACCGGCGAAGGAACTGTTTCACCGGTTTGTATTTAGAATCCACATTAAGGGTGTGCTCAGCGAGTTGCCTCGGTACACCTGGCATGTCAGAGGGCTTCCATGCAAAAATGTCCCGATTCTCACGGATGAACTCGATGAGCGCGCCTCAGATCCAAATTAGCACTAATGCTGAACTACTTGGACGAATCGCCAGGTACAAAGTCAACAAGCTTAGTTTCCGCTGCCGATTTGAACTTCAGGGCCGGATCATGCTCCGTAGTTGGCTTCTTTAATGGAGTCATGTCCGCCGGATCAACATTGTCCTTATAATACTTCAGCTCCTCGGTGGCACAAACCGACTCTGCGTAGGCCGCATCACCTTCCTCGCACTCCAAAGCGATTTTGTGGCTTCCATGAACCGTTATTGTCCCCTTGTGACCCGGCATCTTGAGCTGCAAATACACATAACAGGGTCGTGCCATAAACTTGGCGTAGGCCGGTCGCCCAAATAGGGCGTGATATGGACTTTGGATTTTCACTACTTCAAACATCAATGTCTCTGACCTGGAATCATGATCATCCCCAAAGGCCACTTCCAGAGCTATCTTACCAACAGGATATGCTGATCTGCCAGGTACCACACCGTGGAACACCGTATTAGACGGTTTAAGATTTTTGTCTGTCAGACCCATACGGCGGAAGGTCTCATAGTACAAGATATTAATGCTGCTACCTCCATCCATGAGCACCTTGGTGAACTTGTAACCTCCCACCTGAGGCGCCACCACCAAAGCCAACTGACCCGGATTATCAACCTGGGGAGGGTGATCCTCTCTGCTCCATATGATTGGCTGTTCAGACCAACGTAGATAACGGGGTATGGCCGGTTCAACAGAGTTGACCGCCCGCCTCTGAACCTTCCGGTCTCGCTTGTCCAAGCTAGTGGTGAAGACATGATACTGCCCACTACTCAACTGCTTTGGGTTGCTCTGGTAACCTGACTGTTGCTGCTGTTGGTTGTAACCACCCTGGTTGTTCTGACTATTTTGACCACTATGTCCGCCCAGATTATCATTAAATCCTGAACCGGAACTTCCTCCACCGTAACCCGGCCCGGATCCTGAGCCACCACCAGATTCATGATCATACCGGAAATTATTAGAATTCTTGAACTCCTGCATAATAAAGCAATCCTTCCAAAGGTGGTTTGCTGGCGCCTCCTTCGTCCCATGTCTTGGACAGGGCTGGCTTAGCAGATAGTTTAGGCAGTCTGGGTTAGGGTTGGGCGCCCCATTACAATTTTTCGGTTTACCCCTACGTCGCTGGCCATTGACCTGTGCGTTAGTATTAGCCACAAAGTCCATGTTACCATCCACTTTACGCTTGCCTCCACCACCATTGCCTGCCCAATGATGCTGCTGACCTTTGGAGTTGTTGTTCCTCTTTCCCTTCCTTGTCTTGTCATCATCAGATTCGGGATCCTTGGTACTATCAGAATCAGCATATTTCACCAAAGCGGCCATGAGGGTCCCCATGTCAATGCAATGACGCTTCATCCGTCCCAATTTCAGCTTCAGGGGCCCAAACTGGCAGTTGCCTTCTAGGGTTAACACTGCGGTGTCAACGTTGATGCGGTCTGATGAGTGCAACACTTGTGAAACCCGGTGCACCCAATGAGTCGTTGACTCTCCTTCCTCCTGGACGCATGCAGCTAAGTCCACTATCAACATAGGCTGCTTACATGTATCCTTGAAATTGCTGATAAACCGGGCTCGCAATTGGGCCCATGAACTGATAGAATTAGCCGGCAAGCTTTTTAACCAAGTACGGGCCGTTCCTTCAAGCATCATGGTGAAGTATTTCGCACACGCCGCGTCATCCACATCAAGCATCTCCATGGCCATCTCATAGCTCTCCACCCATGTCTCCGGAGGCTGATCCGCCGTGTAATTTGGTACCTTGCGCGGGCCCTTGAAATCCTTGGGTAGGCGCACATTGCGTAAAGCGGGGATAAGGCAAGGCACTCCCAAAGAACTAGAAGTAACACCAGGTTCGATCGAGATGGTTGGACGAACCGGCGTGAGCTGCCGAGCCTGATGCTGTGTGGCTAACTCGGCCTCTCTGCACGCTCGGGCCCGGTTCACCACGTCCTGAGTGTTATCAGCACCACCCGTCGGGTTGTTGCCACGGGGTGCTCCACGTCGTTCGTTACTCGACACTGCCGGTTCATCCATATGTCTGCTATAGCTCCGGCTTGGACGGGGGGTCGAGTGGATCCGGTCGTGGCTGTACGAGTATGCTTCTTGTTGGACCAAAGCTGTCCTCAAAAGCTCCTTGACCCATTGGGTCTCTACTGCCTGCGGCGAATCACCTTCAATTGGAATAGCCTCCAGCCGTGCAGCAGCGGCAACGAGATTGTCCATCGGGTTGGAGTAGTGACCCGGGGGTGTTAAAATAGCCTGAGGTATAACGGTGTTTTGACGAGGCGGGTCCATCTGACGAGGCTGAACCGGTGCCCCGGTCCCGGGAGCTTCCGCCCGGTTTCCCTCCAGCGGATTGCCGGTTCCTACTCCTGGAGTGTTGAAAAGGTCTCTGGCTTCAAAAACCGGAGGCAAACGGGATCGGTACTTCCTCCTCATGACTTCCTGCGACGCATTCTGGTCCAACATGAGCCTGTAGGCTTGTGCGTCTAAAGCGGCCCGCTCTGTGGCCATCCTGGAGTCCTCAGCTGCCAGATCTGCCTTGGCCTGGGTGATCTGTTCCTTCACTTTTGCAATCTTGGCGTTGTGAACGCCCTGATCCGCCGGATTAGCCTCCGCCATAAGCACAGCCAATGCATCAAACAGCTCTGATAGAACTTGAGCCGGCGGGCGCACAGGGCCTCCTGCCCCGGCAGCCGTCGCTAATGCTGAACCGGAGGTTGTTACTGCAGCGGTCGAAGAATGAAGCACTGCCTGTGTGCCAGTCATGAATATTCCAACCCGGTTGGGCAGATTAGAGGGGTCCGAAATACTGTCGCCATCGGAACAGCCCCCAATCCGGCCGTCTTGTAGCTGATAAAGAGATTCGGTTTCTCCGGTCGATGACTCGTCATCGGAACAAACGACGGTATCGCCGCGAGATTCCGATCCATCCTCATAACTTCCTCCGTGGATGACTCCCACGAAGGCACGCTTCATGGCCGGTTTAACCCGGGCGGATCGCGCATGCTGAGCCGTCTCGAGGCGGTTGGTGCAGATGTCCGGCTCAGGACCCGGTTCACCGATCTTGCCAATGAAAACATGAATGCCTCCAAAGGGGACCCGGTACCCGTACTCAATTGAGCCGGCCTCGGGGCCCCAGCCTGCATCGTCGATGTAGAACTTGCCGCGATGACTCTTAGTCATCCGGCCTACCGTGTAGCCCTTGAGTCCTTCAAAGCGGCCCTCCAAGAACCGGAAACCATCGTGCGATAGCCCCATGGTGGGCGCCAACTGTCGTGGTTTTGTCACGGCAGATGTCCTAGAGAAAGGACTTAGTCGTGGAGCCATCACGACGGGTTAGCTTGAAGGGGTTAAAGTGGACACAGGGACGCAAGAGAGTTTATACTAGTTCGGCCCCTTCAATGAAGGTAAAAGCCTACGTCTAGTTGTGATGGAATTGATGGAGTTTCGATGACTAGGGAGAAAACAAGCTTCGCCTATGTCTCGAGTTGTTGTCTGTTGTCCCTGAACCGCCGCCGGGTCATCCCCTTATATACACGGGTGACTCCCCTCGGTTTACAGAGTCCCAATACCAGCTCATAGGTGTGTCCGGTTTGGTCTCTACTTATTCCTAACTTACAATACAAGTTGACTACTAATGTCGGTTTACGGCTACAGGCCTTGACCCGACCATGGGCCTTGAGCCCTCATCTGTCTTCTTGGGCTTTAACATACTTAACTGCAGACGAAGTTAACCCGGCCCAGATAGGCCGGTTTACGCCCAATAGTAATATCCCCAACAGTTTCCCTTCGTAACATTTCGATCTTAACAAAATGAGAGATTGGTCCCACTGAGTTTGCCTGACCAACTCTCTGGTTTGCTCATTGCTGAAATTGGTCTCACCGAGTTCATGCAATCGGTCACACCGAGATGAGGTTTTGCCCTAACCCTAGCACATCAGCCCCACTGAGTTGATCATGTCGGTCCCACCGAGAATCCTAACGTTCACATTTTGAACTGAATTGGTCTCACCGAGTTCTCCTATTTGGTCTAACCGAGTTGGGTCAAATGTGTGTGACGGTTGGATTTTGTGTGGAGGCTATATATATATATATATATACCCCTCCACCCTCCTTCTCTATTCAAGAGAGAGCCATCATAACATGCCTACATTTCCACTACTCATTTTCTAAGTGAGAACCACCTACTCATGTGTTGAGACCAAGACATTCCAATCCAACCACAAGAATCTTGATCTCTAGCCTTCCCCAAGTTACTTTCCACTCAAATCATCTTTCCACCATAGCCAAATCTGTGAGAGAGAGTTGAGTGTTGGGGAGACTATCATTTGAAGCACAAGAGCAAGGAGTTCATCATCATCACACCATCTATTACCTTTTGGAGAGTGGTGTCTCCAAGATTGGTTAGATGTCACTTGGGAGCCTCCGACAAGATTGTGGAGTTAAACCAAGGAGTTTGTAAGATCTACCCAAGTGAGGCAAGTCCTTCATGGGCGATGGCCATGGTGGAATAGACAAGGTTGCTTCTTCGTGGACCCTTAGTGGGCGGAGCCCTCCATGGACTTGCACAACTGTTACCCTTCGTGGGTTGAATTCTCCATCGACATGGGCGTATGATAGCACCACCTATCGGAACCATGCCAAAAATCTCTGTGTCTACATTGTGTTTGACTTCTCCAAACCCTTCCCTTTACCTTCATATGCAACATTTTACTTTCTGCTGCTACAATCTTAGAATTGCATGTGTAGGTTGATTGCTTGACTTCTGCTAAGTTGCTAAAATATGCCAAGACTTAAAATTGGGAAAATGCTAGATTTTTATTTGGTAAGTAGTCTAATCACCCCGTCTAGACCTACTTTTGATCCTATAGTTATATAATGGAATTGATTGTGGAAGGGAACATAAGGCTCTTTCTACTCCTTTACCTTATATTCTTCTTATCAGAGTCACCCTCTTCTTTCCTACGGGGATTAAGAACTAGGCTTCTCATTTTTATATCAGGATCACGTGTTACTAATCCGTAGACTTATAGGAATGATGGATTCAGGTCTTAGTTAAGTTTCTAGTACTTCTGTGTGTTAAAAATTGGTCTCAGAACCTTGATATTGTGATGTTGAGTGGTTATGCCACCATTTTTGCAGGATGTCTCAAAATCTTTTTGATCATTTATAGTTGTTATGATGTCCAAGTTGTCCCAAGTTTCTAAACAATCTAATGCATTTGAAAATCTTTCCTCCATGTTTCCGATGTCCTTTTGGGTCAGACTAAGCACACTAATCAGTGTGTTGAGGTACTCCATTGCGCCAACATATATGCTGAAGCTATTATTATGACACTAGGGTATCTTCGAGAACCACCTAGTAATCTAGCCATGCTTTATATTTCCAGTGTGATGATTGTGGCCACCCTTCTCAAAAGCATTTTGGGATGTTATTTATTATGTAGGTATTCTATTTCTGTTTCTTGAACCCAAGATTCACACTACTTACTTCAAGTTGATAGTGTTTGCTCGTTCCTTAGGATATTAGTAACCTTTGTGATAGTCCTCGAGGTCCGTGGTATATCGTTCTTCCAATACCATGAACCAATATGGCAGAAGTTCTTTGAACCAAAAGATCACAACCAGAGTGCTCTTGATGAGTTCTCCATTCTACATTGTGAACCTGCAAGTCCTTCCTCTTCTGCATAGGTTATTCGGAAGAAATATGTTGAACTTGTTCGACATGCTAATCCATGCATCCACAACTTAGAAAGTGATATGTTCCTTTGAGTTGTCCCTCTTCAGTTGTATACCGACCCTCGTGTATCAGTTGATAGTCAGGAGTATTTGTGCATTCGTGTTCATCGATGCCTATTATTCTTGTGGTCCGTCGAGCCATTCTATTTCGTAATGACTAGGAGAAACAAACTCAGCACCTCATCCATTTCTTGGATTGGGTCAAAGCAGTTGTATTCTATGGATGAGAATGCCAATCCAGTTGTTGTTCTGTTCTACCCTGGAGTATTACCCCCTTTATGTTAGGATTGTCATGAAAATTGCACCACCTCTTATGAATTCTTGATGCAATGATACTTCTAGCCATCACTGTTCTTTCCTCGGTCCTGTGTTGCTGAAACCGGAACGCCGACAAGTGAACAGTGATGTGTGAAATCAGTACTCCTAGCAACCGTGTTGCTTGGTAGTTTATGGATGATAACTCCATTCTGAGCGTGATGGTTTTTGAATCGTCATTCTAAGATTGATTGTGCTACCTAGTTCATTTTCCTGGTGTACTCTTTGATCAATGGGTTAGGATTTTGTCAAACCCTTGCTCTTTTGATCTTATCATCTTGCCTGAAAAGCAAGATTGCTCCCGAGCTTAATAACATATCGGTGGTTTGTGATTTTCCGAATATCTTCTCAGAAGTATTACCAGTTTGTTCCCTGATTGTTATATCGAGTTCATGATCAAGTTGGTTTTCTATTAATCCACACCTTCTCCAAGAATATGTGTTGGATACCTTGAACTAGTTGATTAAGCTAAACAACAACTTGGGGAGTTGGAAGATGGAAGCTTGTGTTACTTAGTTCATCCCAAAGGGTTATCTTTTGTGTGTGTGTGTGTGTGTTGAAGAAAGATGATATCTTCATTGATTGATCCTTGTCGTCAATTTTTGGAGCTATTGCCATATCCAATATTTTATTTGATTGCGGGTTATTGTCAAATCAAATCAGAACCAATGATGCGTGTAATGTTGTCTTACTTGCGGTGATCCCTCGAGCATACACCATTATATCTTTTGGTCTGACCAGTGCTGTCACCTTGTTCACATAATTATGGAATTCCTTCTTCACGGAAGTTTCGACGATTTGTTGTTGAGCCCAATAGAAACATTTTTTCTTCTCCATGATTCATACTGAACAATAAGCTAGTGTTGGAAACTTTTGAAAGCATTTCCTTTGTGCTAGTTCATGGACCCTATGTTTGGATGAAAGAAGTGACTTCCTCTAATTCATGTGTATCTGGTGTAAGTTGCCGCCATGACTTCGAGAAAGTTTGTTTGCTTCCTTTGGAATCATCCCAAGTTAGTCATGCATGCGTGAAGTATTCTATGGTTTGATAGGTTTGGCCACCTCCATTCCATATGTAATTCCTAGCACACCAAGCCACTAACTAATTTGTTCTAGGAAAAGGAGTTAAATGCTAATCCATTGTAATGCACAAGATTTTGATATCCTTCATGATGGTTCCCCACCTGAACTCGGTAGTGTTTTGTTGTAAGACTACCATGTGGTCATTGTCGGTGTCAAAACCGGCGGATCTCGAGTAGGGGGTCCCGAACTGTGCGTCTAAGGAGGATGGTAACAGGAGGCAGGGGACACGATGTTTTACCCAGGTTCGGGCCCTCTTGATGGAGGTAAAACCCTACGTCCTGCTTGATTATTCTTGATAATATGAGTAGTACAAGAGTTGATCTACCACGAGATCGGAGAGGCTAAACCCTAAAAGCTAGCCTATGATATGATTGTATGTTGTCCTACAGACTAAAACCCTCCGGTTTATATAGACACCGGAGGGGGCTAGGGTTACACAAGGTCGGTTACAAAGGAGGAGATACACATATCCGTATTGCCTAGCTTGCCTTCCACGCCAAGGAGAGTCCCATCCGGACACGGGACGAAGTCTTCAATCTTGTATCTTCATAGTCCAACAGTCCGGCCAAAGGATATAGTCCGGCTGTCCGGAGACCCCATAATCCAGGACTCCCTCAATAGCCCTTGAACCAGGCTTCAATGACGATGAGTCCGGCGCGCAGTGTTGTCTTTGGCATTGCAAGGCGGGTTCCTCTTCCAAATGTACCACAGAAGAGTTTGGATACAAGGATAGTGTCCGACCCTGCAAAATAAGTTCCACATTCCACTGTAGAGAGAATAATATTTCCCCAAATCCAATGTGCTGACACGTTTTGGCAGCATGACATCATGCCATGGCCCGGTAATTATTCGAACTGTTTTTCCTTAACCAGCCCCGCACATAACGCAAGGCGGTTTCTTGACACGTCTTGTCAAAGCAGAGATCATGTTCCCCTTATTACGGGATTCTCATTAATACGGACGTGGGTAACCCAACCGTGCCTAGGACTCCTAGATTTTAGGCAAGTCCCAAACGGCCACGAGGAGGACGCTTGATATTCACCCTCTTTATAAAGGGACAAGGCTTTTACTTTTTTCCCTCTCGTGCTCAATCGAATACTTCCCCCGCCTCGAGTTCTAACACCCAAAGCCCGGGTCAGGTGCTTCGGACCTTCAATCATGTCCGGATCCAGCCTTCAAGGCCAGTGGATGCCTTCCTCCGTCATGGAGGAGGATATCAAGAAGTTGAGGGAGGCCAGATACCTGACCGTCGAAATTTCGCATAGGCTGCCCGCCCGAGGGCAGGTCATCCCTACTCCTCAACCCAACGAGAGCGTTGTGTTCGTCTCCCACTTCCTCCGAGGACTAGGCCTCGCTCTAGATCCCTTTGTTAGGGGTCTTATGTTCTATTACAGACTAGATTTTCACGATCTGGCCCCGGATTCCCTCCTTCGCATCTCGTCATTTACTGTCGTTTGTGAGGCCTTCCTCCACATTACCCCTCACTTCGGCCTGTGGCTCAAGACCTTTGATGTGAAGCCGAAGATGGTCAAAGGGCAGTACGCAGCGTGCGGAGGTGCTCTAATAAGCAAAATTGCTGGCGCTCCATGGCCGAAGGGCTCCTTTCCAGAGGTGTCCGGATTGTGGCAACGGGAGTTGTTTTACGTCACAGCTCCCCGAAGGCCAAGTGGGTAGCCGCCCCCACCTTTCGCTCGGGCCCTCCACCACAACTGATGTCATGGATCGGCAGGGGCTGATCTGGGGCCTAGCCAAGGACGTGCCCATACTGCAGAGCCGCATCCGAGATCTCTTCGAGGGAGATTTCAGTCTAATTATGGTAATGCAAGTCATGCTGGTTCGTTGAGTCCAGCCTTGCAAACGCCGGCCCCTCCGCATGTGGGAATTCAACCCAAAAGGACCACACACTATTCAGAATTTCCTCGGCCTGGCGCACGAGGAGATGTACAAATCGTTCTTCGGACCCCAAATAGAGTGTCCGGACACTACCGAGGACGTGGGCCTGAGCAGCAACCGCACCATGGCCCAAGTAAGTAATCCCATGGCCGAACACACTGTCCTTTTATTTATCATGACATCATTCTGAAGAATCGCTCTTTGACCAGGACTAGATAACAAAGGTGAAGATGATCCGGTGTTTAGCCCCCCTTCCTGAAAGCTTGGACAATCCGGTGCTAGAAAAAATGCTCGAGCCAGCACCTTGCCTGGTGCCCTCAAAGGAAGATGAAGGGGGGAATAAAGAGGGCGAAAGTGGGCCTCCACCGCTACCTATTCCAACCGAGGGAATGAGCGCCTCCATGAGGGAGGGCAACCCAGGGGAAGAATCTAACATTCTCTTGCCCCGGGGAAGGAAGAGGACTACCTCTGAAGATCCGGAAACCAACGTTTCCAAACGGGAGAAGAAATCTCCACTAGAGGGTCCTGCCTCGGAGGGTGCTCTTGCCGCACAATGTCCGCGCGGGGATCAGCCCTCTAATGAGCTGTAAGTGATCAAAAAGTACTTAATAGTGAAGCTATCCTACCTTACTTCTGAGGAAAATAACCGAAGCATTTATCTTGCAGTTTGGATCTTAGCCCTTCTCAGCAGAGCTCGTCCTCAGGGGATCTTCTTCTGGAGATGATGGAGAGCGAAACGCATCCCCCAGACTCCCCAGCTCAAGAAGCGGACGACCTTGAAGTGTTGTCGCGGAGGGTTTCTCCTGATCCGGCAAGGCCAGAAGGTAATCCTATGGCCACCCGAAGTCCCCAGTATCCGGCTCTTGAAGAGAGCAATCAAAAGAGTCCGGCACCATCTGGTATGCGGTCGGACGTACTGAAGGATCTGCTAGAGCGAGCGACTATCTCAGAAGAGCACCGTACGTTGATGGGTACGGTGATTGAAAGGATTTCGTCCGCCAAAAGCGGGTTGCATGAAGCCTTTATGAGTCTACTGACGGGTTTTAAGGTACGTGAAATGATATACATTTTTGACAGTACCGCACCTATTTAGGTGTGCCCTGTGTGGATAGTAGCCCCTGAGACTCTGGTTGTCGTCGAGAACGGCGGCAAACAGAGGATCGTAGTCCCAGGTAATAACCGGTGGCTAGCCGGACTGATGGGGTTGCCGAACTAAAGCGGCAACTGGATGCGGCCGATGCCGACATCATGCTTGTTAACAAGCGGCTTGACGAGGCACAAGGTAGGTGAATTTGCTGGTGAATGTCACATAGTAAGAGCAGCATGATGCCAGTATCTTTAATATGTCGTGACTGCAGACGGAGATGACACCGTGGAGACCCTTCGGGCGGAGCTTGCCCGAGCCAAGGAGCAAGCAAGGAGTAGTAATGCGGCCACTTTAAGGGCGGCCGAAGAGTTAAGAGCCTAAAAGGCCGCGCATAGCGAGAGCAGGGAAAGAATGGCCAAGATGGATGTAAAGTTAAAAGACACTGCCGACCGTTGCCACTTCTCAAAGAAGAAAACCGGGCGAAGGCGACGGACCTGGAAAAGGCCACGATGGCGACCAAAGATACCCGCTCTGTGATGAGAGCGAAGAAGGAGGAGTTGCGTCAAGCCGGGGATATCACGGCTGGGAAACCCTTCATCCTGCGGAGGAAGTTTGGAGATCCTCAGTATGCCCCTCTAGACCGGCTGTGGAGTTCGGCGGACGCATATCTGGACTTGGCGGCGAGTGTTGTCGATGCGGCCGAATACTTCCGAGATCAAACAGATCGTGAAGTGGACAAGCTATTCTGGTCACAATTTAATGCTCTAGAGCGTCCGCTTCCATTGACTGATCGGCTTGCCGAATGGGCCGAGCTGAATAGATTGTCCGAAGTCGCCATGAGGTCTGTTGTGGATCATCTGTGGCCGGAAAGGCCAAAGCTGAATAGCTATTTTAGTTTGGTGCAGCAGTTCCTTGGTGCGGTGCCGCGCATTAATGCGATGAAGAGGTCGGCGTGCATAGAAGGCTCACGGATGGCCCTTGCCCATGTCAAAACATACTTGGCTGAGATGGATGCTACCACTGTTGCGGCGCAGGGTTCGGCCATAGGCCGAGTGGCTGCCGAGCATTATTTTGAAGAAGTTCTTGAAGGCGCTCGTTCGATAGAGGCCCAGTGCTCGAAGAATATTATGTTTGAGTGACATGTATTCCCATTGTAAAAACAATGTTTTATTAAGTTTATCAAGGTTGTATTTATACTTTTGCCCGAAAGTATTATGATGCCTCCTGTGCGGCCGTCTATGTATATATGTATATAACCTGAAAGATTGCAGTCGTCGGCTTCAGCCCCCACGCATATAATGCGGGGGTGTTCGCAGAAGACGCATGTTCACACTTGATCCAATGTCTTGGTCCATTAAGGAGGTGATAGCGCAGCGAACTAGGCAACCAAACTATAATGCTTTAACACTTTCACTTAGCCAAAGGAGTTTGACAGTGCGGCTACTATATAGCCCCTGGTGGCTCTGCACTCATCTGAATTCGGGGTGCATACATGCCTGGCTGGGAAACGGCCCTTCGTTAAGGCGGAGGAATCCCGAAGATTCCGATAGGTCATCGAGTGGTTGACCAGTCTCACGCTATATATGACAGTCAGTTTTTGGCTTTCTCTACTGAGGTGCTCGTCCGGATGAACTAGGGCACAATCGCAGTAGTTCTCCTGGTGCCGCCTTAGCCCATAGAGCGGAACGTAAGGCAGCAAAACACAGGAGCGGGGCAAACCCAACATTTGACCAAAGACATGATTCGGAGCTGATCATATAAGGCCAAACTCGCGACGCCGAACACTCCCTAAGGTATTTGGTCTTTATGGTGTAAACCGGGCCTAAACAGTGCCCTTTGTAATAAGCCCCTGGTGTCCAGGTACGTGCAATATTCTGACGTGGCCACATGCCAATACGTCAGCATCCTTCTCAATTGTACTGAGAATCTGAGGGATGTGTATCAACAATAGATAGTAAAAAGGTTTATGCAGTGTCTTAATCTAAAAAGAATCCTTCGAACGGGTCCCTGCTGCATGTCTGCGCCTGTATCTCCATTGTGTCGTATTCTGGACGGGTGTAGCACGATGGTCATCTAAAAAAGAGAGGAACTTAATTGAAAAGTTGTCGTGCAAAAGGTAAGTTATACTAAATAAACAATATATAGTTCAAAATGAATAAAGTTGAACCTGATTGCCACTTGTGCACGCGTGTTGAGCCCCTTGTATGGTAATATGGGTGAGGGAGTCCTGGATTAGGGGGTATCCGGACAGCCGGATTATATCCTTTGGCCAGACTATTGGACTATGAAGATACAAGATTG
Source organism: Triticum aestivum (assembly GCF_018294505.1). Classification (NCBI taxonomy): domain Eukaryota; kingdom Viridiplantae; phylum Streptophyta; class Magnoliopsida; order Poales; family Poaceae; genus Triticum; species Triticum aestivum. The sequence continues at coordinate 351,427,911 of NC_057794.1, forward strand.
AAGACTTCGTCTCGTGTCCGGATGGGACTCTACTTGGCGTGGAAGGCAATCTAGGCAATACGGATATGTATATCTCCTCCTTTGTAACCGACCTTGTGTAACCCTAGCCCCCTCCGGTGTCTATATAAACCGGAGGGTTTTAGTCCGTAGGACAACATACAATCATACCATAGGCTAGCTTCTAGGGTTTAGCCTCTGTGATCTCGTGGTAGATCTACTCTTGTACTACCCATATCATCAATATTAATCAAGCAGGATGTAGGGTTTTACCTCCATCAAGAGGGCCCGAACCTGGGTAAAACATCGTGTCCCCTGCCTCCTGTTACCATCCGCCTTAGACGCACAGTTCAGGACCCCCTACCCGAGATCCGCCAGTTTTGACACCGACATTGGTGCTTTCATTGAGAGTTCCTCTGTGTCGTCGCCAGAAGGAAGGATGTCTCGTCTCATCTTTAAAGACGGTACTACTGTTGGGGGAGCTTTGGCTGTCGGCCAAACTCTCCAGCTAGGCGGTTTCATCATGACCACCTGTTCGGCCGCCGCGCCGATGATGACTTCTCGGGTCATCGAAAACAGCCTCCACGTCAAATCGGCACTCGTCGAACAGATGGATCCAATGGAGCTCGCCTCCTTAAACGAGCTCTTGGATCGCATCGCCGCCTTGGGAGTTGTTACAGACTATGATCAGATTGGGCTTAAACCCGATCAAAGGGAGATTAACTCTCTGCCGGTCACCCATCATATTGCAGTGGTGGAGGAACAATGCGGCGACCACTCGTCCATATTAGGGACCAACTATGTCCGGATTCCCGAGATCTCTGAGACGGATACCCGTTCGCGGGAGGACAACACCCAATCCCTGAACTTAGAGTCAGGCAGCGGGCCAGGATTATCGGAAAACACCCCGGAACCAGAATTTCCAAAATTGGAAATTCCTCGGCCCCTGGATCCCAGATCGGGTAAGGGTTTGGATTGAAATCCACCCACCCACCCAAACATAAGCGATCATTCCCACATCAGGCAAGAGCCCTAGGAAACAGTACATCACTATTGGGCCAGATTCCTCCTTGCGATGCACAAGGTTAAGGACTATCGCGAGGAAGACGCAATATTATTTTCTGCAATAATTGCACGGACAAGGGAATCCTTAACGCCAGAAATCACCATGAGATAACACGCTTCGCGGACTTGGCATCCATAGTACAAAAGTATTGTGCGATGGAAAGTGCCTGGAAAACTGAAACAAACTTTTGGGATAATCCGGCCCTGAATACAAACCTAGTCCGAAATAAAAGGGTGCATTATCACAATACACCCGGGTCAACTACCAAAAAGCAAAAACCCTCTACAGGGCATGGAACCGTACTGGAGGGATGGCTCAATGGACCCTGCAAAATTCATAGTACAGCGGATACAATACCAACGCACAGCCTTAGAGCATGTTGGATACTCCGGCCGGTGGCCAAAAGTGGTGAGGATCTTCTTCTCCCAATTACCACAGAGCACCATCCCGTGGATAACAATACGGTGTTAACAGTCTTTGAGACCTTCCCGTCAAATAATAGGCGCAAGCGAACACTCCGCAGCATGGCCGAAATCTGCCACGTAGCAGCAATAAATCCATGGAGTGACACGGCTATTACCTTCAATGCCAGTGACGAACCTAAATTCCGAACAGCCCGAGCACCAGCCGCACTGGTCCTCAGTCCAATCATGGACGGCTTGCGACTCACCAAAGTACTCATGGACGGCGGCAGCGGATTAAACCTCATCTATGAGGAAACTCTTCAAAAGATGGAAATAGACTGGAACCGCATTGAGCAAAGTAGCACAACCTTTAGAGGAATCATCCCCAGTCGGGAAGCACGCTGTGCTGGGAAAATCACACTAGATGTGGTATTCGGCACACCGGATAAGTACAAGTCCGAAGAAATTACATTACAAGTGGCCCCGTTCAGTAGCGGTTACCACGCCCTGTTAAGGCAGGAGGCGTTCACAATCTTCCAAGTCATACCCCATTACGGGTACATGAAGCTCAAAATGCCCGGGCCCAACGGAATTATCACTCTTGCTAGTGATCCGAACACAGCACTCCGTGCCGAAAACAAGACAGCCGCACTGGCCCTCGAGGCATTATCCAAAGCCCGAGCGGCTGAGGAATTAACCACGCTACGCTCTACAGTGGACAAGGATGACGTGATACTCGATAAGAGATCCAAGTCCACCTCTTTCAAACCAGTGGATGAAATAGTCAAATTCCAAGTCCACCCAACGGATTGTACAAAAACAGCTTCCATCGGGGCACAGTTAAACCCCGCCGTGGACGCCACACTACGAGAGTTCTTGCACGAGAATTGGGACATATTCGCCTGGCATCCCTCAGACATGCCAGGAATCCCATGCAGGCTGGCCGAGCATAGCCTCAATATCCTAAAGGGATTCAAGCCGGTCAAGCAAGCTCTTCGGCGTTTCTTCGAATCTAAGAGACAGGCCATGGGAGAGGAACTAGCCAAGTTATTGGAGGCCGGATTCATTAGAGATATAAAACACCCGGATTGGCTAGCAAACCTGGTGATGGTACCAAAGAAGGACAAATCTTGGCGCCTTTGTGTCGATTTCAAAGACCTCAATAAAGCTTGCCCAAAGGATCCCTTCCCCCTCCCACGCATCGATCAAATCATTGATGCTACCGCAGGACACGAGTCATTGTGTTTCCTCGACGCATACTCCGGTTACCACCAAATCAAGATGGCAGAGTCTGACCAAGCCGCAACGTCATTCATCACACCATACGGTCCCTTCTGTTTTAACACAATGCCTTTTGGGATCAAAAATGCCGGCGCAACATATCAACGCATGATTTATACATGTCTGGAGAAGCAAATCGGCAAAACAGTAGAGGCATACGTAGACGATGTGGTCGTCAAAACCAAACACGTCGACTCTTTGATAGACGACTTGAGGCTCACATTCGACAACCTCCGAACATACGACATCAAGCTCAATCCGGAAAAATGCATTTTCGGCGTACCAGCCAGAAAACTCCTGGGTTTCATTGTCACCAGTAGAGGTATTGAAGCTAATCCGGCCAAAATCCAAGCTTTGTCATAGTTAGCTACCCCAACAGACCTCAAACAAATCCAGAAGTTAACTGGATGTGTGGCGGCTCTAAGTCACTTTATCTCCCGCTTAGGAGAAAAGGCTTTACCCCTTTATCGCCTCCTTCGGCACACCGAACACTTCGAGTGGACGGACGCGGCCACAGCCGGATTGGAAGAAATAAAGGCCATCTTGGCAACCAACCCAATCCTAGCCGTGCCAAACATCGGCGAACCAATGTTGTTGTACATTGCGGCAATTCATCAAGTTGTAAGCGCGGTGCTCGTTGTCGAATGGGAAGCGGACGGACGTAAATTCCCTCTTCAAAAGCCGGTATACTATGTATCCACTGTCCTCACTCCATGCAAATCACGGTACCCGCACTACCAAAAGATAGCATATGCGGTATTCATGGCATCGCGGAAGCTGCGACACTACTTTCAAGAGTGTTCGATTACAGTAGCCTCGGAAGTGCCACTTAATGATATTATAAACAACCGCGACGCTACGGGCCGGATTGCCAAATGGGTCATTGAGCTCCTCCCGTTCGACATAACATACAAACCTCGACGAGCCATTAAGTTGCAGGTATTGGCCGACTTCGTCGCCGAATGGACGGAGGCCGAACTCCCTAAAGAGTACGGCGCATACTCCAATTGGATCATGCACTTCGACGGTTCTAAAATGCTGGCTGGTCTAGGGGCTGGCGTCGTCCTGATGTCCCCAACCGGAGATATCGTTCAGTATGTATTGCAAATATCGTATACAGACTCCACAATGCAGCCGAATATGAAGCTCTGTTGCATGGTCTTCGGATGGCTGTCTCCATGGGCATTCAACGCCTGGAGGTGCGTGGGGATTCAAACCTCGCAATATCCCAAATAAATGGAGACTTTGACGCCAAGGATCCGAAAATGGCGGCCTATCAAAATGTCGTCTTAAAAATGTCAGCTCGGTTCGAGGGGCTCGAATTTCACCATGTGGCTCGGGAAAACAATCAGGCGGTGGATATCCTCGCCCGCATCGGCGCAAAATGCGATGCGGTCCCCCCCAACATATTTTTGGAAAGGCTGTTCAAGCCATCCGTAGTATGGGAAGGGGACACAGGTAACAACAGTCCGGACCCGGCCAAAATACCTGATATCGAACTCTCTGACACAATCAGAGGCTCTGCCACCGAAATAACACCTTCAGCCCACAAAATAATGGCCATTATTGCCCCGTGGACAGAACCATTCCTGGCCTACCTAACTAGATAGGAACTTCCGGAGGACCAAAATGAGGCACGCTGCATAGTGCGGCGATCCAAGGCCTACAGGGTCCATGAGGGAGAATTATACAAAAAAAGCACTACCGGAGTCCTTCAAAGGTGCATCTCCGAAGAGGAAGGGCGGAATCTTTTGGCAGAAATTCATGCCGGACTCGGCGGTCATCACGCCACAGCCTGTGCTCTTGTAAGCAAGGCCTTCCGTATAGGATTCTATTGGCCAAGGGCCCGAGCAGATGCACAGGACTTGATCCAACGCTGCGCCGGTTGCCAGCTCTTTGAAATCAAAGTCACATGCCACCTACTGCCCTCCAAACAATCCCCATTACATAGCCCTTTGCAGTCTGGGGGCTTGACATGGTTGGGCCCCTTAAAGGGGGAACCCACAAGAAAAAAAATACTTATTGGTCATGGTGGACAAATTCACCAAATGGATAAAGGCAAAACTTGTTAAAACAGCCAAATCCGGACCGATGATAGACTTCATATCCGGGTTGTACACCGTTATGACGTCCCCACAACATCATCACTAATAATGACACGAACTTCACGGCCGATGAGGTAAAACTCTGGTGCAGCAAAATGGGCATCAAGCTCGATTATGCTTCAGTCTGTCACCCACAAACCAATGGTCAAGTCAAGCGAGCAAACGGTCTTATAATGAGCGGCATTAAACCCAGATTAGTGCGCTCCTTAACGGAGTCTAACACGCACTGGGTAGAGGATCTCGACTCCATACTCTGGGGGCTGCGGACCACGCCGAATCGCAGTACCGGATATACACCCTTCTTTATGGTGTACGGCGCAGAGGCAGTCTTGCCCTGTGACATAATTCATGACACACCTCGAGTGCGCATGTACGAAGAAAGAGAAGCCGAGCTCGATCGGCAGGACAGTTTGGACACCCTGGAGGAGGAGCACGACGTAGCCAAAGCCTGTTCCGCATTTTATCAGCAACAGGCTCACAGATACCAAAGCAGAGAAATACGGGCCAAAACTTATAACGTTGGCGAACTAGTTCTACGCCTGCCGGATAAGAAAAAGAACAAGCTCGAGCCCAAATGGGAAGGTCCCTTCATTATTGACCAAGTTCTGACCGGTGGAGCATACCGACTACGGGATGCATCGACTAGTTGACTCGAGCGAAACCCATGGAACACGGCCAGGCTCCGAAGATTCTACGCCTAGCACCAGACTCTATGTTAGTCCCCTCCCTTTATCCATTTTCTGCATATACATTATCTGTCTTGTTTCTCTTTCTTCCTTCCTTTTTCTCTTGGCCTTCAAGGGTCACCTTGTGCCTCGCTGGCACATTACAAATGCGCTAGCCGCACTATTCATACCTGGGGGCTTCTTTCACAGAAGCTTAAATTATTTATCTGGGCCTCATGCCCAACACATGTGTTATACTTCCGCATGTATCTTTTTTCACCATTATATGCATCGATATGACTTAAGTTTTGGCCAAGCTGGGTTGCCTGGCTCTTGTATTTATGCCCTACGTTCCTGTTAATTCGGCTAGGGCATAAGGGGAGCACCTCTGCGATTGTTACTGCCGGGTCAGCCGGATGTGTACCTCAGACTGGGTGAAGCCGAAAGCTAGCGTTCTTAAGGGAATATTCGGTCGGTGAACAAAAGATGATTTTTACTTATTATCCATATCTGCCCCCAGATGTTTTTCCTACGTTTCCTATCGCAATCCGGACATGCACTTTAGGGCATGCTTACCCAGGGAAAGGAACCCTTAACGGAACTATTCTCCCTGGAAGATGATTCTTACTACCCATGTAATATAACATAACTAGTTGGGCACTTGTCTGATAAATCACTAATGACACCTACACCTGGTCTCCACGCATACCCTGGTTTTTATATAACTGAGCGGGTATTCGGATACACTTCGGACTATTGGGCCCGGAGGCTGAAGCGAAAAGGTCCGCAATGACAAATGATCTACAATCCGGCTAGAAGGCATTATACATGTCACTTTAATTACATAGTCATGCAGACTGGCTAAATTCCTCTTCTATACCATCCAACAGGCGGTCTAGCTTACAATCCTGTTGAGAATACTTTCCGGCTAATTCTACTTGCCCATAAACTAAGCTAACGGGGATCTCTTTCCCGTCGGGCCCCACAGGTCCGACCTCGGCCATGTGATTTGGGTCTGCCTTGGTATACTGCGTCTTCACCGTGGCCCAGGCTTCTCTGGCACCCTGACGGCAGGCTGATATCTTCCATAATCGGAAGCATCGCCGTTCTCCCTTGAGATTCTCCGCAAGCTCGGCAACGCCCTCTGGCAGGGACACGGACAGCCACAAGGCCTGGGCAACACCCTGCATCACCTGCCGAACTTGTTCGTGCAGATGTGACAGCTCGGACAGAAGATCACCCGCAGACCCAGGCATTTCCTCCGTGGGACGACCCGTCAGCATACCTACAGACGTAACGCAGTTAGTCGGCTTCTTCGCCGAACTCCTTTAAAAGGATTCGTTCAAGCACTTACTAAAAATGCCGTGCCGAAGCCGCTTATTCTCCTTCTTGGAGTCTGCAAGCTGGCCCCGAACGTCTTTTAGTTCCACGCTCAGCTTAATATTGGCATCTTGGAGATTGTTTTTCTCCCGCCTAACCTCAGTCAACATGCGTTTGCCAGCCTCTAGTTGTCGCATAACATGCTGGTCCTCCGGATTCATCTGCAACATCTGTTGTTAGATCTGCAGCCATGCCGCACGTTATATGGTAACCATCATTCTTTAAAGTAAATGTTACCAGCAGGTGACTTTTTCGGTTCCTGCAATGCGGCCACAGCAGCCCGCAGTTGGGTCTTGCATTCCTCCAGCTCTTGTGACAGCCTAGTATCCTTTTCTGTAAGAACCTGCACAATAAAGATGATCCTTAAATCAGTTCTGCTAACTGTTTCAAGTCTCAGGGGCTACTGATACATATAAATCGTCAGATTTACTCACCCGTACATCCTTTACATACTGATCCGTGGCTCTGGCTAGACCATCTTGAGCAGCACGAAGGTACGCCTCTCCAGAATTGAAGGCGTCAAACGCCTCTGGTGAGAAACAAGCGTCATGGAGTATGGCCCGGCGGCGCCTATGATTCATGGCGCTTTCCACTTCTGAGTTTGTAGCGGATAATCTATCTGCATCCTCTGTAGGGGGATTATCCGGCGCCTGCCTCATATCGGCTTCTACCTCCATGTCCGGTCCTGGCGCCCGACTGGTGGAAGCATGATTGGCAACATCGCCGGACATATTCCGGCGAGCGTTTTTTCTGTTAAAGAAACACGGGCGTCATTACATTTCGAGAAAGACGACAACCATGGAGCGGGGTTTGTTATACCTTTGCGCCGGCGTCTCTGTCCTCACCGCCTTCCTTTTTGGCCTACCCGTCCTCGGTGCCTCCTGTTGGCGCGTTGCCGTGGGTTCGGCAGGGCATTCCGAATGCCTTCCGTGTAAACTACCATGTGTATATGGTGGGTGAAGTTTCTAAAAGGGGATCCTAGTTTTGGAGTTAGGATTTTTGGTTTTTCTTACTTGCGATGCAGGGAGCAGTCCGGGATAGTCGGCCGTAATGGCCACCATGGCATCGTCGCAGCTTAACTGATAGAACTGCCGGTCTATCAGCTCCACGAATATAATTGAATCTTCTTCAAGTCCGTAGTCGAGGGCCCGGTCAGGGTCCTCTGGTTGTGGAGAAGGGCTGCTGACCTCCTTTATGGCTTTTCATAGTTCCTGCCGCAAAGTGGCAAGGTGAATACTTACGACAAAAAATGTGGGAAAATGGGAGCAGGGAGATATAACTTACCTAGCTTGGAGGATTGTACATGGAGAATCCATCTCATGGCTTGATGCGGGTGAACTCCTCTTCCTCACCCTTGAACAGTTCGGACAGAATTTTTGCTAGAGCGGCAGCATTTTTCGGACCCTTACGCCCGCAGCGGGTGGCGTCATCCGCTCCGTTATAACACTATAAGGGGTTCCCACGATATTGAAGTGGCTGCACTCCCCGCATTATGCAAATCGACATAACTTCGATTATTGTCAATCCTGATTGAGCCAGTGCTTTGATCCGGTTCATCAGATAGAGGACTTCTCCGTTGTCTTCCGCTTGGGGGCTCCGTGGGCGCCAACTTCGGCGCTTCTTCAGAGGAGCATTCTTGAACTAGGAAGACCCCGCCGAACAGGGTCCGGAAGGGGAACGTCCTCCATATAAAACCATTCTGAAGGCCAGTCTTTGGACGACTTCTTCGGGGTACCGGACAGGTATCCGGTATCGGCAATGCGCCATATTTCGGCTCCGCCCACTTGATAAAGTGATCTCCTCTGTATGCGAGGGACGAGGCAAAATAGCCTTTTCCACAGCTCGAAGTGAGCCTCGCAGCCCAGGAACAACTCGTAGAGAGCAACATAGCCGGTGATGTGAAGAATGGAGGTAGGGGTGAGATTGTGTAATTGGAGGCCGTAGAACTCCAAGAGCCCGGGAAGAAACGGATGAATTGGAAATCCAAGTCCCCTTAGTAAATAAGGAACAAGGCAAACCCGTTCCCCCATGGAGGGACAGGGAAAGCTCTCCGCTTCCTCCCCGCCATTGTAGGTGGCAAGCCCGGCTCGAACGGGCACCATATACGCTGGAGGGAGAAATCCCTTAGTCTGCAGTTCGACTAATCGATTGTGCGGGACTGAACACCTCTCCCAATCACCGGGCTTAGGGCTACGGGCGTGGGAGGAGGAGCTGCGGAGGTCAGCCATGCTGGAATGGATCCTTCCGAAATGCGCTCTGATGGATTCTCGTTGGGGGAGAATGGTATGGATCGGATCTAAGAATCCCCATCCCTTTAATAGACAATTTATTTATCTGGCTAGGGGGGCGAATGTAAAAATACCCTGGCGCCTCGTATTCATTCGACGCGTGGGAGAAAGCCCTTATTAGGCACAGAAGCCAAGAGGTTCAACATTTATGGAGCTGGACACTTCTTACGGACACTTGAAAATTGGAGAAGAACCCGCCTTGCAATGCCGAAGACAACACTGCGCGCCGGACTCATCGTCATTGAAGCCTGGTTCGGGGGCTACTGAGGGAGTCCTAGATTAGGGGGTATCCGGACAGCCGGATTATATCCCTTGGCCGGACTGTTGGACTATGAAGATACAAGATTGAAGACTTCTTCTCGTGTCCGGATGGGACTCTACTTGGCGTGGAAGGCAAGCTAGGCAATACGGATATGTATATCTCCTCCTTTGTAACCGACCTTGTGTAACCCTAGCCCCCTCGGGTGTCTATATAAACCGGAGGGTTTTAGTCCGTAGGACAACATACAATCATACCATAGGCTAGCTTCTAGGGTTTAGCCTCTGTGATCTCGTGGTAGACCTACTCTTGTACTACCCATATCATCAATATTAATCAAGCAGGACGTAGGGTTTTACCTCCATCAAGAGGGCCCGAACCTGGGTAAAACATCGCGTCCCCTGCCTCCTGTTACCATCCGCCTTAGACGCACAGTTCGGGACCCCCTACCCGAGATCCGCCGATTTTGACACCGACAAGGGGTATAGCCATCAAACCTATATCAATTACATATAGCTGTACCGGACTCGTCCAACCGTGTCTATGGTCTTAACGACCAGTCGGATGCTTTAGTTAGTGAGGCCGTTTAGTGTGCGGCTACTGAGGCAGCCGCACGGTCTTCCGTGCGCAAGGAGCGCTCAATATTTCCATTTACTGTAATGATGCCATGTGGACCGGGCATCTTAAGCATGAGGGAAGCATAATGTGGTATTGCATTAAAGCGAGCGAAAGCTTCATGTCTGAGTAGTGCTTGATAGCCACTTTGGAACAGAGCGATGTGGAAGGTTAAATTTTCGCTGCAGAAGTTATCGAGGAAGCCGAATATAACCTTTAGTAGCAAGGAGCCCGTGCAATGGGCTTCTGGGCCTGGCGTTACTCCTTTAAAGGTAGTGTTGCTATGGCTATTTTTTGCTGGGTCTATCCCCATGTTGCGGACTGTGTCCTGATATATCAGGTTTAGACTGCTACCGCCGTCCATCAGGACTCGTGTGAAGTGGTATCCGTCAATTATTGGGTCTAATACCAAGGCAGCCCATCCTGCACCCCGGACACTTGCTGAGTAATCCCGATGGTCAAAAGTGATCGGTTGGGACGACTAGTGGCAGAACTCCGCGGTGGTAGGCCCTGGGGCATGTGTCTCTGGGAGTGCCGCTTTGTTTCTCCCCTTTATCACGTATAACACGTTGACTGTTTTGACTTCTGGTGGGAATTTCTTCTGTTCCCCAGTGCTTTGCTTGCGAGACTCGTCCTCGTCTTCGCTTGGTGTATCCTGCCCCTTATGTTCGGCGTTGAGCTTACCGGACTACTTGAAGACCTAACATTCTCTATGGGTATGATTTGCAGGTTTATCGGGGGTACTATGAATCTGACATATTTGGTCCAGAATCTTCTTTAGGCTGGACAGTTCGTCTTTGTTGCCTTTGGAGGGCGGCTTTTGCTGACCTGGCCGAGAGCTTCTGAATCATGCGTTTACCGTCGTGCTCTTCGGGCTGTCTTCTTTATTCCGGCGCTTGTTTTTGCTGCGTCATGATTTCCCGTTTCCGTCCCTGACTTCGGATGTACTTGGGTCGCTGGTGCTGCATCGGGCTAACCAGCTATCCTCGCCCGCACAAAAGCGGGTCATGAGGCTTGTTAATACTGCCATTGTTCTCGGCTTTTCTTGGTCGAGGTGTCTGGCGAGTCATTTGTCTCGAACGCTGTGCTTGAAAGCTGCTAAGGCTTCAGCGTCCGGACAGTCGACTATTTGGTTCTTCTTAGTGAGGAACCTGTTCCAAAGCTTTGGGGATGACTCTCCGGGCTGTTGAGTTATATGACTTAAATCGTCTGCATCTGGTGGTCGGACATAGGTCCCTTGAAAATTTGCCTGAAAGGCATCTTCAAGCTCTTCCTAGCTTCCAATGGAGTTTTTGGGGAGGCTTTTAAGCCAGTGCCGGGCTGGCCCTTTGAGCTTGAGGGGTAAGTACTTGATGGCGTGGAAATCGTCTCCTCGAGCCATGTGGATATGGAGGATATAGTCCTCAATCCAGACCCCAGGGTCTGTTGTTCCGTCGTACACCTCTATGTTTACGGGTTTGAATCCCTCTGGAAATTCATGGTTCAGCACCTCGTCGGTGAAACATAGGGGGTGTGCGGCACCCCTGTGTTTGGGTGCACCATGGTGTTTTGATGTTTGTTGCGTTGTATTGCATACTGGAGCGCGCTTGCGTGGCCCGTATATGGATCTGGTTGCGCCGTCCTTTTGATGCGAGCCCTCGCGGGATCGCGTACTGGCTTATGTGCGGCGTCGTTTGCCGCTCTATATTGGCCACGAGGTCATCTATCCGACCGGATGGCCGTTTTGTTTTCTAATTGTGGGGGATTTAAGGCCTCCTCGTCGAATTCAGGTAGCAATTTTCGCTTCAGGTAGCTCTTGGTGTGGCGATTACCGCCGTACTTCGCTGCAGTGTGGAGTACTTCACTCCATCTAATTCTGAGTGTCTTGCGCAGCCCTGAGCCTTTGCTTCTACTTTTTCAGACTCCTCACAGTTGCAACGAGCCTTTGATGGGCATTCTGTTGCTCCGGGCGCCTGTCCGGTGTGATGTCGTCCGGACTGTTATCTTCGATGGAGTCGGGTTGTTCGGTTTGATTCTCTGTGTTGCCCTGGTCGGGCGGTGGTTCACCCTGCTCTATCGATGGGTCTATATGACCGCTATTTCTGCCGAGGCGGGATTTGGAGCGGTGCTTACGCCGTCGCTTTGACAGCTTCTCAAGGGAACAACCCTTCGCTGCGTCCTTTCGTTCCACGTCGTTGTTTTCTTTGGGTGTGTCCACCATGTATACATCATATGATGAAGTGGGCCTCCAGTGCCTTGTGGGCAGCGGTTCCTGTTCGTCTCCTGCATCGTCGTCCATGTCATCGATGTCTTCAGAGTCGAAGTCGAGCATGTCGGTCAAATCGTCAACAGTGGCTACTAAGTGGGTGGTGGGTGGGCGGCGAGTTTCTTCGTCATCCACATCCCAATCCTGCCGAACATAGTTCGGCCCGGACTCTCCTGACAGGGAGAGACACCTTAATGAGTTCAGTATGTCGCTAAAGGGCGAGTGCTGAAAAATATCCGCGGAGGTAAACTCCATGATCGGCGCCCAGTTGGATTTGATAGGTACGGGCGCAGGCGGTTCGGAGTCCGTGGCCGGGGAAGGATCCAGCAGGGTGGCATCACGGCTCTCATGAAGGCTAAGGTCGATATTCAGCTCGATCGCCGCTGAGGATACGGCCTCCGTGGCGGGGGTCTATCCACCCGTCCATGGATGGCGCAACTGGTTCCGAATTGAGGGTCGGAGCGGTTGCCGGTGCGATCTCCTGAACACTGTCCGATGGCAGAGCTAAATCATGCTCATCGTGACCGTGTGGCACACCAGGTAGGGGCATGAATCCGTCGAAGATCAAGTCTCCGCGAATATCGGCTGTGTAGTTTAAGCCTCCAAACCTAACCTGGTGGCCAGGGGCGTAGCTCTCGATCTGCTCCAGATGGCCAAGCGAGTTGGCCCGCAGTGCGAAGCCACCGAACACAAAGATCTGTCCGCGGAGAAAAGTCTCACCCTAGACTGCATCGCTATTGATGATCGTAGGAGCCATCAAGCCTAACGGCGACGACACAGAGTAACTCTCAATGAAAGCGCCAATGTCGGTGTCAAAACCGGCGGATCTCGGGTAGGGGGTCCCGAACTATGCGTCTAAGGAGGATGGTAACAGGAGGCAGGGGACACGATGTTTTACCCAGGTTCGAGCCCTCTTGATGGGAGGTAAAACCCTATGTCCTGGTTGATTGTTCTTGATAATATGAGTAGTACAAGAGTTGATCTACCACGAGATCGGAGAGGCTAAACCCTAAAAGCTAGCCTATGGTATGATTGTATGTTGTCCTACGAACTAAAACCCTCTGGTTTATATAGACACCGGAGGGGGCTAGGGTTACACAAGGTCGGTTACAAAGGAGGAGATACACATATCTGTATTGCCTAGCTTGCCTTCCACGCCAAGTAGAGTCCCATCCGGACACGGGACGAAGTCTTCAATCTTGTATCTTCATAGTCCAACAGTCCGGCCAAAGGATATAGTCCGGCTGTCCGGAGACCCCCTAATCCAGGACTCCCTCAGTCATGCTTGTCTGGGACAGCGTGTTCACATGTGTGTAGCAGAACCAGCTCATGTTTTGGAGCATGCTATCATAGTTCATCTCCCGAGAATCTCGCAACATTTTCTTGTCGATTTGTGTTGCAAACTTCCTCTTCAGACATGTGAGTCTGGAATATCCTGTTACCAACCAGATCTAAATCTCAGGCAGATATAATGGTTGGAACGTTTCCCAATAACTATAATATTGGTCTTTCCAAAAGGTAAAGTGGAAGCTGTGGCCAACACACCTAGCCGGAAGACCTGTTATTGTAGTAACTTGATTGAAAAAAATGGCCACTTCCCCATGAGGATTTGGTATTGACTTATTCTAGAAGTTGTTCCTTATGGATTTCGTGCTTCTGAAGTCCGACCTATACTTGATGGCCATGCTAATGCTTTCAAGCATGATAGTTGTAGCTAGTACATCAAGGAGAACATTAGAAGCGAAGTTCTAAATGTCTCTCGGTCGATCATCCAGATTTCGTTCCTTGGCATAGCGAAAGTGAAATCTGAGAAAATGTTGTCTTCCTTTGCATCTGCATCCTCCATCATTATTCATCATGGTAGTATGAGGTGTCACCAAGATCTTTGGCATAGATGTTGGTAAAACCGTGACAAATATGGAAGTGCTTAAGTTCTTGGGAGCACGCTCAAACACTAGATTGTATCCTCGGTATCAATTGGAATGTGCCTTCTGTTTGCTGAGTTGTTCTATAACCATAGTTTCCTTTCCAAACTGAGTTGACATCTCTTCAAACTCGTTCAAATGATCATTTGTGAATTGCCTTAGGCTTGTATGAAGAGTTTCAGTGGTCTATGTCTCAAAAGTAGTTCTTTTTGCCACTTAAGGGAATAATTCTATGAGTCACCTCTTCTAGGGTGCCCCATTATGGAATCATGGCACCATCTTCTTAAGCGTGGATTTTTTCCTACCAAATTGAACCCTTGTCTTCTATCTTCCTACTGAAGGAAATATGCCCTAGAGGCAATAATAAAGTTATTATTTATTTCCTTATATCATGATAAATGTTTATTATTCATGCTAGAATTGTATTAACCGGAAACATAATACATGTGTGAATACATAGACAAACAGAGTGTCACTAGTATGCCTCTACTTGACTAGCTCGTTAATCAAAGATGGTTATGTTTCCTAACCATAGACAAAAGAGTTGTTATTTGAGTAACGAGGTCACATCATTAGTTGAATGATCTGATTGACATGACCCATTCCATTAGCTTAGCACCTGATCATTTAGTATGTTGCTATTGCTTTCTTCATGACTTATACATGTTCCTATAACTATGAGATTATGCAACTCCCGTTTGCCGGAGGAACACCTTGGGTGCTACCAAACGTCACAACGTAACTGGGTGATTATAAAGGAGCATTACAGGTGTCTCCAAAAGTAGATGTTGGGTTGGCGTATTTCGAGATTAGGATTTGTCACTCCGATTGTCGGAGAGGTATCTCTGGGCCCTCTCGGTAATGCACATCACATAAGCCTTGCAAGCACTGCAACTAATATGTTAGTTGTGAGATGATGTATTACGGAACGAGTAAAGAGACTTGCCAGTAACGAGATTGAAGTAGGTATTGGATACCGACGATCGAATCTCAGGCAAGTAACATACCGATGACAAAGGGAACAACGTATGTTGTTATGCGGTCTGACCGATAAAGATCTTCGTAGAATATGTAGGAGCCAATATGGGCATCCAGGTCCCGCTATTGGTTATTGACCGGAGACTTGTCTCGGTCATGTCTACATTGTTCTCGAACCCGTAGGGTCCGCACGCTTAAGGTTACGATGACAGTTATATTATGAGTTTACATGTTTTGATGTACCGAAGGAGTTCGGAGTCCCGGATGAGATTGGGGACATGACGAGGAGTCTCGAAATGGTCGAGACGTAAAGATTCATATATTGGATGATATGGTTAGGCCAAGGGGTCAAGCCCATGAGGCTTTAGATCGGTGCAAAAGGAGTTTTGCGGAGTCCAGGGGGCCAAACGCCGGAGACCCTGGCGTCTGGCCCTGGGCCAGACGCCGAGGCCCATGGCGTCTGGGCCAGACGCCAAGGATTGTGGCGTTTGGTCCTGGAGTCCGAGTGGGACTCTTGCCTTTCGGGAAAAACCGACTTTGAGGAGGCTTTTGCTCCAAGTTTCGACCCCGGGGCTCAACATATAAATAGAAGGGCAGGGCTAGCACCAAAGACACAACAATTGATCCCTTGGATCTCTTAGCCGTGTGCGGTGCCCCCCTCCACCATAGTCCACCTCGATAATATCGTAGCGGTGCTTAGGCGAAGCCCTGCGACGGTAGAACATCAAGATCGTCACCACGCCGTCATGCTGACGGAACTCTCCCTCGGCACTCGGCTGGATCGGAGTTTGAGGGACGTCATCGAGCTGAACGTGTGCTAGGACTCGGAGGTGCCGTAGTTTCGGTGCTTGATCGGTCGGGCCGTGAAGACGTACGACTACATCAACCGCGTTGTGCTAACGCTTCCGCTTACGGTCTACAAGGGTATGTAGACAACACTCTCCCCTCTCGTTGCTATACATCACCATGATCTTGCGTGTGCGTAGGAAATTTTTGAAATTACTACGTAACCCAACAGTGGCATCCGAGCCTAGGTTATTTATGTTGATGTTATATGCACGAGTAGAACACAAGTGAGTTGTGGACGATACAAGTCATACTGCCTACCAGCATGTCATACTTTGGTTCGGTGGTATTGTTGGACGAGACGACCCGGACCAACCTTACGCGTACGCTTACGCGAGACCGGTTCCCTCGACGTGCTTTGCACATAGATGGCTTGCGGGCGACTGTCTCTCCAACTTTAGTTGAACCGAGTATGGCTACGCCCGGTCCTTGAGAAGGTTAAAACGGAGTCTATTTGACAAACTATCGTTGTGGTTTTGATGCGTAGGTGAGATTGGTTCTTACTTAAGCCCGTAGCAGCCACGTAAAACATGCAACAACAAAGTAGAGGACGTCTAACTTGTTTTTGCAGGGCATGTTGTGATGTGATATGGTCAAGGCATGATGCTGAATTTTATTGTATGAGATGATCATGTTTTGTAACCGAGTTATCGGCAACTGGCAGGAGCCATATGGTTGTCGCTTTATTGTATGCAATGCAATCGCGATGTAATGCTTTACTTTATTACTAAACGGTAGTGATAGTCGTGGAAGCATAAGATTGGCGAGACGACAACGATGCTACTATGGAGATCAAGGTGTCGCGCCGGTGACGATGGTGATCATGACGGTGCTACGGAGATGGAGATCACAAGCACAAGATGATGATGACCATATCATATCACTTATATTGATTGCATGTGATGTTTATCTTTTTATGCATCTTATCTTGCTTTGATTGACGGTAGCATTATAAGATGATCTCTCACTAAATTATCAAGAAGTGTTCTCCCTGAGTATGCACCGTTGCCAAAGTTCGTCGTGCCCAGACACCACGTGATGATCGGGTGTGATAAGCTCTACGTCCATCTACAACGGGTGCAAGCCAGTTTTGCACACGCAGAATACTCAGGTTAAACTTGACGAGCCTAGCATATGCAGATATGGCCTCGGAACACGGAGACCGAAAGGTCGAGCGTGAATCATATAGTAGATATGATCAACATAATGATGTTCACCATTGAAAACTACTCCATCTCACGTGATGATCGGTCATGGTTTAGTTGATTTGGATCACGTAATCACTTAGAGGATTAGAGGGATGTCTATCTAAGTGGGAGTTCTTAAATAATATGATTAATTGAACTTTAATTTATCATGAACTTAGTCCTGGTAGTATTTTGCAAATTATGTTGTAGATCAATAGCTCGCATTGTTGCTTCCCTGTGTTTATTTTGATATGTTCCTAGAGAAAATCATGTTGAAAAATGTTAGTAGCAATGATGCGGATTGGATCCGTGATCTGAGGTTTATCCTCATTACTACACATAAGAATTATGTCCTTGATGCACCGCTAGGTGACAGACCTATTGCAGGAGCAGATGCAGACGTTATGAACGTTTGGCTAGCTCAATATGATGACTACTTGATAGTTTAGTGCACCATGCTTAATGGCTTAGAATCGGGACTTCAACGACGTTTTGAACGTCATGGAGCATATGAGATGTTCCAGGAGTTGAAGTTAATATTTCAAGCAAAATACCCGAGTTGAGAGATATGTAGTCTCCAACAAGTTCTATAGCTAAAAGATGGAGGAGAATCGCTCAACTAGTGAGCATGTGCCCAGATTGTTTGAGTACAACAATCGCTTGAATCAAGTGGGAGTTAATCTTCCAGATAAGATAGTGATTGACAGAATTCTCTAGTCACCATCACCAAGTTAGTAGAACTTCGTGATGAACTATGATATGCAAGGGATAACGGAAACAATTCCCAAGCTCTTCGTAATGCAGAAATTGACGAAGGTAGAAATCGAGAAAAACATCAAGTGTTGATGGTAGACAAGACCACTAGTTTCAAGAAAAGGGCAGAGGGAAGAAGGGGAACTTCAAATAGAATGGCAAGCAAGTTGCTGTTCAAGTGAAGAAGCCCAAGTCTGGTCCTAAGCCTGAGATTAAGTGTTTCTACTGCAAAGGGACTGGTCACTGGAAGCGGAACTACCCCAAGTGATTGGCAGATAAGAAGGATGGCAAAGTGAACATAAGTATATTTTATATACATGTTATTGATGTGTACTTTACTAGTGCTTATGGCAACCCCTCAGTATTTGATACTAGTTCAGTTGCTAAGATTAGTAACTCGAAACGGGAGTTGCAGAATAAACAGAGACTAGTTAAGGGTGAAGTGACGATGTGTGTTGGAAGTGGTTCCAAGATTGATATGATCATCATCGCACACTCCCTATACTTTCGGGATTAGTGTTGAACCTGAATAAGTGTTATTTGGTGTTTGCGTTGAGCATGAATATGATTTGATCATGTTTATTGTAATACGGTTATTCATTTAAGTAAGAGAATAAATTGTTGTTCTGTTTACATGAATAAAACCTTATATGGTTACACACCCAATGAAAATAGTTCGTTGGATCTCGATCGTAGTGATACACATAATCATAATATTGAAACCAAAAGATGCAAAGTTAATAATGATAGTGCAACTTATTTGTAGCACTGCCGTTTAGGTCATATTGGTGTAAAGCGCGTGAAGAAACTCCATGCTGATGGGATTTTGGAATCACTTGATTATGAATCACTTGATGCTTGCGAACCATGCCTTTTGGGCAAGATGACTAAAACGCCGTTCTCCGGAACAATGAAGCAAGCAACAGATTTGTTGGAGATCATACATACTGATGTATGTGGTCCGGTGAATATTAAAGCTTGCAGCAGGTATCATTATTTTCTGACCTTCACAGATGATTTGAGCAGATATGGGGATATCTACTTGATGAAACATAAGTTTGAAACATTTGAAAAGTTCAAAGAATTTCAGAGTGAAGTGGAAAATCATTGTGACAAGAAAATAAAGTTTCTACGATCTGATCGCGGAGACAAATATTTGAGTTACGAGTTTGGTCTTCAATTAAAACAATGTGGAATAGTTTCACAAACTCATGCCACATGGAACACCACAGCATAATGGTGTGTCCGAACGTCATAACCGTACTTTATTAGATATATAGTGCAATCTATGATGTCTCTTACGGATCTACCACTATCGTTTTGGGGTTATGCATTAAAGATAGCTACATTCACATTAAATAGGGCACCATCTAAATCCGTTGAGGCGACACCATATGAACTATGGTTTGGCAAGAAACCTAAGCTGTCGTTTCTTAAAGTTTGGGGTTGCAATGCTTATATGAAAAAAATTTATCCTGATAAGCTCAAACTCAAATCGGAGAAGTGCGTCTTCATAGGATATCCAGAGGAAACTATTGGATACACCTTCTACCACAGATCCGAAGGCAAGACTTTTTTTGCTAAACTCGGAAACTTTCTGGAGAAGGGGTTTCTCTTGAAAGAAGTGAGTGGGAGGAAAGTAGAACTTGACGAGGTAACTGTACCTGCTCCCTTATTGGAAAGTAGTACATCACAGAAAACTGTTTTTGTGACACCTACACCAGTTAGTGAGGAAGCTAATGATGATGATCATGAAACTTCAGAACAAGATACTACTGAACCTCGTAGATCAACCAGAGTAAGATCCGCGCCAGAGTGGTACGGTAATCCTGTTCTGAAAGTCATGCTACTAGATCATGATGAAACCTACGAACTATGAAGAAGCGATGATGAGCCCAGATTCCGCAAAGTGGCTTGAAGCCATGAAATCTGAGATGGGATCCATGTATGAGAACAAAGTATGGACTTTGGTTGACTTGCCCGATGATCGGCAAGCAATTGAGAATAAATGGATCTTTAAGAAGAAGACTGACGCTGATGGTAATGTTACTGTCTACAAAGCTCGACTTGTCGCAAAATGTTTTCGGCAAGTTCAAGGGATTGACTACGATGAGACCTTCTCACCCGTAGCGATGCTTAAGTCCGTCCGAATCATGTTAGCAATTGCCGCATTTTATGATTATGAAATTTGGCATTCCTGAATGGATTTCTGGAAGAAGAGTTGTATATGATGCAACCGGAAGGTTTTGTCGATCCAAAGGGAGCTAACAAAGTGTGCAAGCTCCAGCGATCCATTTATGGACTGGTGCAAGCCTCTCGGAGTTGGAATAAACGTTTTGATAGTGTGATCAAAGCATTTGGTTTTATACAGACTTTCGGAGAAGCCTGTATTTACAAGAAAGTGAGTGGGGGCTCTACAAACATTTCTGATAAGTATATGTGAATGACATATTGTTGATCGGAAATAATGTAGAATTATTCTGTAAAGCATAAAAGGAGTGTTTGAAAGGAGTTTTTCAAAGAAAGACTTCGGTGAAGCTGCTTACATATTGAGTTTCATGATCTATAGAGATAGATCAAGACGCTTGATAAGTTTTTTCAATGAGTACATACCTTGACAAGATTTTGAAGTAGTTCAAAATGGAACAGTCAAAGAAAGAGTTCTTGCCTGTGTTACAAGGTGTGAAGTTGAGTAAGACTCAAAGCCCGACCACGGCAAAAATAGAAAGAGAATGAAAGTCATTTCCTATGCCTCAGTCATAGGTTCTATAAAGTATGCCATGCTGTGTACCAGATCTATTGTATACCCTGCACTGAGTTTGGCAAGGGAGTACAATAGTGATCTAGGAGTAGATCACTGGACAGCGGTCAAAATTGTCCTTAGTGGAATAAGGATATGTTTCTCTATTATGGAAGTGAAAAAAGGTTCGTCGTAAAGGGTTACGCCGATGCAAGTTTGACACTAATCTAGATGACTCTAAGTCTCGATCTAGATACATATTGAAAGTGGGAGCAATTAGCTAGAGTAGCTCCATGCAGAGCATTGTTGACATAGAAATTTGCAAAATACATGAGGATCTGAATGTGGCAGACCCGTTGACTAAGATTCTCTCACAAGCAAAACATGATCACACCTTAGTACTCCTTGGGTGTTAATCACATAGCGATGTGAACTAGATTACTGAATCTAGTAAACCCTTTGGGTGTTAATCACATGGTGATGTGAACTATTGCTGTTAAATCACATGGCGATGTGAACTAGATTATTGACTCTAGTGCAAGTGGGAGACTAAAGGAAATATGCCCTAGAGGCAATAATAAAGTTATTATTTATTTCCTTATATCATGATAAATGTTTATTATTCATGCTATAATTGTATTAACCGGAAACATAATACATGTGTGAATACATAGACAAACAGAGTGTCACTAGTATGCCTCTACTTGACTAGCTCGTTAATCAAAGATGGTTATGTTTCCTAACCATAGACAAAAGAGTTGTTATTTGAGTAACGAGGTCACATCATTAGTTGAATGATCTGATTGACATGACCCATTCCATTAGCTTAGCACCTGATCGTTTAGTATGTTGCTATTGCTTTCTTCATGACTTATACATGTTCCTATAACTATGAGATTATGCAACTCCCGTTTGCCGGAGGAACACCTTGGGTGCTACCAAACGTCACAACGTAACTGGGTGATTATAAAGGAGCATTACAGGTGTCTCCAAAAGTAGATGTTGGGTTGGCGTATTTCGAGATTAGGATTTGTCACTCCGATTGTCGGAGAGGTATCTCTGGGCCCTCTCGGTAATGCACATCACATAAGCCTTGCAAGCACTGCAACTAATATGTTAGTTGTGAGATGATGTATTACGGAACGAGTAAAGAGACTTGCCAGTAACGAGATTGAAGTGGGTATTGGATACCGACGATCGAATCTCAGGCAAGTAACATACCGATGACAAAGGGAACAATGTATGTTGTTATGCGGTCTGACCGATAAAGATCTTCGTAGAATATGTAGGAGCCAATATGGGCATCCAGGTCCCGCTATTGGTTATTGACCGGAGACGTGTCTCGGTCATGTCTACATTGTTCTCGAACCCGTAGGGTCCGCACGCTTAAGGTTACAATGACAGTTATATTATGAGTTTACATGTTTTGATGTACCGAAGGAGTTCGGAGTCCCGGATGAGATTGGGGACATGACGAGGAGTCTCGAAATGGTCGAGACGTAAAGATTCATATATTGGATGATATGGTTAGGCCAAGGGGTCAAGCCCATGAGGCTTTAGATCGGTGCAAAAGGAGTTTTGCGGAGTCCAGGGGGCCAAACGCTGGAGACCCTGGCGTCTGGCCCTGGGCCAGACGCCGAGGCCCATGGCGTCTGGGCCAGACGCCAAGGATTGTGGCGTTTGGTCCTGGAGTCCGAGTGGGACTCTTGCCTTTCGGGAAAAACCGACTTTGAGGAGGCTTTTGCTCCAAGTTTCGACCCCGGGGCTCAACATATAAATAGAAGGGCAGGGCTAGCACCAAAGACACAACAATTGATCCCTTGGATCTCTTAGCCGTGTGCGGTGCCCCCCTCCACCATAGTCCACCTCGATAATATCGTAGCGGTGCTTAGGCGAAGCCCTGCGACGGTAGAACATCAAGATCGTCACCACGCCGTCGTGCTGACGGAACTCTCCCTCGACACTCGGCTGGATCGGAGTTCGAGGGACGTCATCGAGCTGAACGTGTGCTAGAACTCGGAGGTGCCGTAGTTTCGGTGCTTGATCGGTCGGGCCGTGAAGACGTACGACTACATCAACCGCGTTGTGCTAACGCTTCCGCTTACGGTCTACAAGGGTATGTAGACAACACTCTCCCCTCTCGTTGCTATACATCACCATGATCTTGCGTGTGCATAGGAAATTTTTGAAATTACTACAAAACCCAACACCTACCTCACGTCCAGAATCTCGGGACGAGATTCTTGTTTAGTGGGGCTGAGTTGTCATAGCCCTAACTTTAGCCTTGCCCGTCTTTGCATAATCATCCATGCATCATGATTAAATACAAATGAATTTTAAATGGGGACTCAACAAACCCTAGCACCAAATTAATTCAAATAGGATCAACCTAAAATAAATTTTTCAGCGTTCCAAAGTGCCCTTAAAAATGTTCATGAATTATGGGAAGGGTTGAAAAACTCCACCATAAATAATCCACATTTTTTCCAAGAAAAAATGGGCTTTGAATTGACCCACTAGATATTTGAATTGGACCTATAAAAGCCTATAAATAGTTTTCTAGTTCCAATAATTCTGGAACTTTGTGTGTGGCTTTGTTTAGGTCCTTTGATCTCACACAAAAATTTACAGAAGTTTGAAAAATGGTTTGGTCCTTGCAACAAACCAAAACAGATTTAAACAAATAAAAAACAGAGCAAGTAATTAAATAAGGAAACACAGAAACCTTACCTAGGCCTGTTACTGTACGTAGCAGCCAGCCTAGTTGAGGAGGCGGCCCAGCCAAGCAGCCCATGTGTGTCTTCTTCCTCCGCCAGAAGGACTGGACCTGTGGTCACCGCGCGCGCCACCTCCACCGTGCTTGCCTGCCACCTCGATGGCCTAGAGGTTCTAGACGATGCCACGCACCCCCTGACCACTCCGAGTGGCTCGCCAACGTCGCCATGGTGCCGAAGAAAAATAACTCTCTCCGAATGTGCATTGACTTTAAGCGCATAAATTGGGCCTGCCCGAAGGATCATTTCCATCTCCCTCGCATCGATCAGATAGCAGATTTTACTGTTGGGTGTGAGTGATTATCATTTCTGGATGCATACTCTGGTTACCACCAGATTTGAATGTAAGGCCCCAATGAAATAAAAACAGTGTTCATCACCCCATCTGGGTGCTTTTGCTATATCACTATGCCATTCGGGTTGAAAAATGTTGGAGCTACATTCTAGCGAATGATTCAGACATGCTTGCAAAAGCAGATCAGTCGGAATGTGGAGGCCTATATGGACGACATCATGGTCAAGTCTAGGAAAGGTTCCGGCCTCCTGACCGACTTCGGAGACCCTTGTGAATTTGTGACTATTCGGCATAAAACTCAATCCAACTAAGTGTACCTTTGGGGTCCCTGCCGACAAGTTACTCGGTTTCCTTGTTTCCGAACGTGGCATCAACGCAAACCCCAATAAGATTGGCGCTATTGTCCGAATGAAACAACCAGAGTGTCTCCATGATGTACAATGCCTCACGGGCTGTCTGGCAACCCTGAGTAGGTTCGTCTCAAGACTTCGTGAAAAAGCCATGTCGCTTTTCCGTTTGATGAAGAAGTTTGAAAGGTTCGAGTGGACTCTCGAAGCATAGGTCACTTTCCAGGAACTCAAGGCCCTGCTTTCCGCCCAACCGGTTCTAGCTGCTCCGAGCAACAAAGAGCCCTTGCTCTTATACACCACGGCCACGAGCCAAGTTGCTAGCACTTTGCTCACTGTGAAGCGAGAAGAACAAGGCAAAGTCTTGAAGCTCCAGTGACCAGTCTACTACATCTCTGAAGTTCTGACCCCTTCCAGGCAATGGTACCCGCATTACCAGAAGTTGGTGTACGTGATCTATTTGACTGCAAAAAAGGTGGCACATTACTTCCAAGAGCACTCGGTCACAGTGATAAGTAACGCCCATTTGTCTATGATCATGAACAATGGAGATGCTATAGGCCGAGTGGCTAAGTGGGCCATGGACCTCCTTCCATTGGATATCAAGTTGGAAGCTAAGAAAGCCATCAAGTCGCAAGCCCTAGTATATTTCCTCGCCGAGTGGATGGAACAAGAGTAGCCTGTGCCGAGCCCCCCCGAGCACTAGATGATGTTTTTTGATGGCTCCAACATGCTCCATGGCTCTGGAGACGGAGTGGTCTTGGTGTCCTCCAAAGGCCATTAGCTCAGTTATGTGCTTCAGATTCACTTCGACTCCTCCAACAATGAAGCCGAGTATGAAGCTCTTCTATATGGGCTACGGGTGGCAATTTCTCTGGGAATTGGTCGACTAATGGTCTATGGTGACTCGGATCTAGTGGTAAACCTAGTCATGAAGGAATGGGATATCTGTAGTTCGACAATGACAGGCTATGATAATGCCATCAGAAAGCTAGAGAAGCACTTTGAAGGACTGGAGCTCCATCATGTACCATGACTCAAGAACAAAGCAGGTGATGATCTGGCCAATATGGGTTCCACTCGGAAGGCCGTACCTAAGAATGTGTTCCTAGAGCACCTGCACTCGCCACAATCAAAGAAGACCCTTTCGTGGAGGAGCCCCCACAACCAATTGGTCCCTCCAATCCGACTGAAGTGGACATCCCTATGGTGATCGACCTAGTCCAAGAGATCCTTGTTATCACTCCCGGGTGGACTAAACCATATCTGGCTTATTTGCTCAGGAAGGAGCTCCCAGAAGATGAAGCTGAGGCTTGTCATATGTCCGCTGATCTAAAGCCTTCACCATCATGGGAGATCAGATCTATAAAAAAGCACTACTATATTCACTCAACGTTGCATATCACCAGAAGAAGGACAACAGATTCTGTAGGAGATTCACTCAGGAACCTGTGGGCACCATGCATCCGCTCGGAGGCTGGTTGCCAAGGCATTCATAGCTGGGTTCTATTGGCCCTGCGCCAATGAGGCCGTCTGAGACATAGTGGATCAATGCGTCGGGTGCCAATTCTACGTGAATCAGTCGCACAAGCAAGCGTCCGCTCTGAAGACAACCCCCTCACTTGGTCGTTCGCCATCTGGGGGCTCGACATGGCCGGCCCTCTCCGGACCGGGGTGAGTGGTTTTAGGAGCTTGTTGGTGGCAGTCGACAAGTTCACCAAGTGGATTGAAGCGAAGCCCATAAAGAAGCTGTACTCGGTAAATGCCATTCAATTCATCAAGGAAATAATGTTCAGATTTAGAGTCCCTCATAGCATCATCACTGACAATGGGTCTAACTTTGAATCAGATGAGTTTTGCGAGTTCTGTTATTCCCAAGGCACTCGGGTTGATTATGACTCTGTGGCACACCCATAGTCGAACGGGTAGGAAGAACGGGCAAATGGACTAATACTCCAAGGGTTGGAACCTCGCCTTATGCGCGATCTGAAGCACGCGGCAGGAGCCTAGGTCATGGAGTTGCAGTTAGTCCTCTAGGGTTTGCGGATGACCCCGAACCGGTCCACCAAGCACACTCCATTCTTTATGGTGTATGACTCAGAAGTAGTATTGCCGAGTGATTTACTTCACAACTCCCCCCGAGTGGATCTTTATTCGGAAGCCGAAGTTGAGGAAGCAAGACAGGACGATCTCAACCTCTTGGAGGAGGAACGTGAATTGGCGCTCATAAGGTCAATGTTGTACCAACAGGACTTGCACTGTTACCATGATAGACACGTCAGAGAATGCGCCTTTCAGGAAGGAGATCTGGTTCTCTGAGTGGATAAGCAGAGGCCTCACAAAGTGGCACCCCATGGGAAGGTCTATTCGCCATATCAAAAGTGTTGCATAATGGAGCCTACAGGATCTACAACTTCAGCAAAGAGATAGAAGAGCCCAAAGCTTGGAACGCAGATCTGCTCCGCAAGTTTTGTACTTAGAATAAAATACTCCACTATAATAGTTTTCCGAATGAACTTAGATGAATAAAAGTCTTGTTTTCCTGTATATCGTCTAGTTGGGCCTGGAGCTGCATTTTCACTTAGGTGACTAACTGTATTCAGAAACTAACACACTCTCAATGGGTGGTCGGTCTTAGCTATGAACTGGTTTTGGCCTAAGTTCCAAAACAATCTGAGTGAGGACAAGCTCCACACTCTGAGGCTTAGTCGTGAACCAGCTTCTCCTAAGTTCAATAACATTTAGAGTGAATACAAGCTACACACTCAGGGGCTTAGCCATGAACCAGCTTCGCCTAAGTTCAAAAACAATCTGAGTGAGGACAAGCTCCACACTCGGGGGCTTAGCCGCGAACCAGCTTCGCCTAAGTTCAAAAGCAATCCGAGTGAGGACAAGCTCCACACTAGGGGCTTAGACGTGAACCAGCTTCGCCTAAGTTCAAAAATAATCCGAGTGAGGACAATCTCCATACTCAGGGGCTTAGCCACGAACCAGCTTCGCCTAAGTTCAAAAACAATCTAAGTGAGGACAAGCTCCACACTCGGGGGCTTAGTCGCGAACCAGCTTCGCCTAAGTTCAAAAACATCCCGAGTGAGGACTAGCTCTACACTGGGGGCTTAGACACGAACAGCTTCACCTAAGTTCAAAAACATTCTGAGTGAGGACAAGATCCACACTCGGGGGCTTAGCCGTGATCCAGCTTTCACCAGAGTCAAACAAAATGTAGAAACATATAAAGACTCAAAATTCTCCATTCAAAAGGTTCGATCCATTCAAATGTTCCAAGCAAAAGCAAAAGTAAAACGATCCTAAGGCTCGCCAAAGTATATGGTTACATCAACCACCCGGCATCCCGGGGCAAATTCAAATCGAACAAGCTTTTCAGACGTCTGGCTGAGGGCTAGTTGGCTCAACGAAGGTCTCCAGGTCAATTCCATCAGCAATGCAAGTGGTGTCCTTGACAAATGTCTCCATGAAGTCCTCCAACTTGAGCTTCTTCTTGTTTGCCAGTCGGAGGTTCTTCAGCTTATCCTTGTACATGTCCCTGCAATGGACGCAGACGAGTGACAAGGCCACGTCTGCACCGCTCCAGGCCACCGATTTCTTCCATGCCTACACTCGGCCCAGGATTTCGTTTAGCCGAGTCATCATGGACTCCAGATCCATCTAAATGGAATCGCCAGGCCGCGGTTCCTTGTCAATCCTCCCCAAGGCGCCACGGAGATGTGTGATGTAGCCCAAGGCATCGCCGAGGCGCTCGTCGAGTTAAAGGATAGTGAGGACAGTCATTGATGATCTGCCTGGTGGGGTTGAGCTCCCGCTCGATCCTCTCAGGCTCCATCTCCTCGTCAACGCAGTACTCTATCGCAAGGAAACAACATCGAAAATCAGTACCACCAAGTAGAACCGAAAGCGAATGGACCACATCCGGGTGACAAACTTACCCATCGCTATTGCAGGATGCTGCTAACGCGACACTACGATCAGAGACCCTTCGAGAAATTGTGTGTGATGCATTAATCGCAAATGGTGATGTATGAAAACCTTCAAAAAGGTGCAAATTGTTTGCGATGGAGGATGCATCAAACACGGTTTAGATTTTAGTTGCGTGTGCGATGAAGGGCATACGGTTGACCTATACAGATTGTTTGTGATGAGACAGAACAACACAAACGGGCAGCCAGATCAAGGTGTGTGCGATATACGGCATACAGTTCACTCTGATGAACCGTTTGCGATGATTGAGGTGAACACAAACGATTTGGCGTAACAAGATGTGTGTGATACCTGGCAAACAGGTCGGTAATCAGAATTGTGTGCAATCATTATAGACAGCCCATACGGTTTTTTTTTCAATTGTGTGCTCGTCAGGGCACACAGTTCAACAAACCAACCTGTGGGTGATAATGTAGAAGATCTCTGTCAAATACATATTACTAACAATTTGTGATGAGATTGATAGGATAAACAGATTGGACGACAAGATCAAGACGGGAATCCCGTTCAAGGTTGTTTGGTACTTGCCTTTAATTCCAAGGTTGAGGCGTTTGTTTGCAAACCCTAGAGAGGCAAAGAGGTTGCGGTGGCATCATGATGAGCGAATTGCGGATAGGCTTATGAGGCACCCGAAAGATGGGGCTCAGTGGGAATTAATCGACAAAAAGTTTGAAAAAAATGCCAAGGATCCTAGAAGTATAAGGCTCAGGGAGTGTACTGACGGAATGAATCCTTTTGGCGATATGAGCACCAATCACAGCACATGGCCGGTGCTTCTGTGCATATATAACCTAGCTCCTTGGTTGTGTATGAAGAAAAAATAACATTATGATGTCAATGATTATCCAAGGCCTGAAGCAACCTGGAAATGACATCGACATTTACTTTCATCTACTGGTAGAAGAACTGCTGACAGTATGGATAGATGTGCCTGCTGTAAAATGTTATGATGCTTACAGAAAGGAGATTTTCGATCTACATGCGATGCTGGTGCACACCATTCAAGATATGCCAGCATTAGGCAACACATCGGGGCAGAAAACAAGGGGAGATGTAGGGTGTGTCACATGCATGGATAGGAAAGCTAGCAGAAGACTTCCCAACTCACACAAAACAGTGTATTTGCGTCATTGTAGGTTCTTACGGAAAAATCACCCATACGAAAGATGAAAGCTGAATTTGATGGTATGGAAGAGACAGGTGTGGGCCCAAGACCCTATGAAGGGGAGGTGGTCCAGAACATGGCTAAAAAATTAATGTTGTGCTTGGCAAGAACGACCCTTTGACGGTGAAACTAACACCCAAGGATCAAGTGTCTAAGAAGAAATCGGTGTTCTGGAAATTACCTTACTGGGACATTCTGCGTGTATGTCATTGCATCGATGTCATGCACGTAGAGAAGAACGTATGTGAAAGCATCCTTGGTACTCTGCTCAAGATTAAAGGTAAAAGAAAGGATGGTGACGGTTCACGGCTCGATATGCTTGCTGATCAATCACAATGCAAGAGTGAAGCAGAAGATGATGACAAATGCATCAAAGCTCGCCAAAGTTACAATTTCAGTACAAAAGAAGCAACATAGTTCTTCACCTATTTGTTGTCAGTTAAGACACCCTCTTCCTACTACGCAAACATCAGAAGTCTCATGGATGTGAGCTCAGGTAAAATGAAGTTGGGACACATGAAGTCACATGATTGCCACATAATGTTGACACAAATCCTCCCGGCGGCCATCAGGAATCTGATGGACAAAGATATAAGAAACGCACTCATTAACCTCTGTGATTTCTTCAACCAACTATGGCAGAAAGTTGCAGATCTTGAAGAGTTGGATCATATGCAAGATGATATTGCAAGAATATTGTCCAACCTAGAGATGTTTTACCCACCATCATTCTTTGATGTCATGGTCCATCTCACTATGCACCTTGTCGACGAGATAAAGTATTGTGGTCCTGTGTTTCTTTGCAACATGTATCCCTTTGAGCGGTTCATGGGAATACTAAAGCTCTTTTGTCGGAACCGAAACCATCCAAAGGCAAGCATCCTACAAGGTTATACCGCGGAGGAGGTGGTTGAGTTTTGCACCGAATACATGAAACAAAGACCTATAGGTTTGCCCCTCTCTCGCCATGAGGGAAGGCTGAAAGGTAAGCCGGTCCTTGTTGGCACGCAAATGGCTGCGCCCGGAGAATTAGCAGAGAAAGCCCATTTGGCGGTACTACTTAACAGCCCAGTTCTCATCGCTAATGCCAAAGAATACTTGGCGGAGATACGCCAAAGATTCTTACCAATGGTGCCTTCATCAGATGTGGAGATGAAGGAGCACACTAAGAACTACGCCGAATGGTTGAAGAATCGTTTGGCACAAGGATCCATCAATGAGATTGCTATGTGGTTGGCATAAAAGCCATCACCTAAGGTGCTGACGTACCAAGCATATGACATAAATGGATACACGTTCTACACTAAGGAATGTGATAAGAAGACCTCGTATCAGAATAATTCTGTTCGAATAGAATGCATGACTGTAAATGAAGCTGATAAAAGGGTATACTATGGAACCATCAAAGAGATTTGGGAGCTTGACTATGTGAAAGTTAGGGTGGCATTATTCAGGTGCGCATGGATCCCTCTTGGTCAGGTAAGGATTGATGAGTACAGGAAGACCTGTGTTAACAAGACAATGATGGCATATCATGCGGACCCATTCATTCTTGACAGCGATTCTACCCAGATTTTCTTTCTGGAAGACCCCTTGAATAAGAATGGCCATTTAGCGATGCATGGGAAGAGAAGGGTACTGGGTGTCGATGATGTTACTGATCAGAACGAGTACGATGAATTTGATGAGTTGCTAGCCAAGGGATCACGCACCCGTGTAACAGAGCAACGTAAAATCATCAAAAAACCCCAAGTTTATTCGGGGTCAACTTAATGATCCCAATTCCCCCATGTACATGGGAATTAAGTTGTAAGACTAGTCTTTATGCCTACCCTGCAACTTAATTCGTTCAATTTAGAATTTTCGTGTGTATTGAATTTGTGAGTTATGCCCGGTTTTCTATTGATGTAAGAACCGTTAATATGTTGACCTTGATATGCTGTCAGCTCAGGCAATGAATATGAACTGTTTTTTGTTATTATTATTATATCATAAGGTAGCACACTCAATTGATCTCACTACAGTATGTGTGAAAAAATATATGCAATCTGGTTTGCGAATAGCACATGGTTCGCTGATGAAAGCCGTGTGCCAACCAAACCCCGCCACCCTGTCCATGAATTGAGTCGTGCTTTCTGATTGGCCAGAACCCAAACCCCACGGATCGTACGTCTGCACTGTTGGATGCTCGTAGATCGAACGGCGATCCTCATCCCTTTCGACAGCACATGCAGTTTTGGTTGTAATTTTATTTTTATGCACAAATGCATGTTATTCTCAAAAAATGTCTTAAATATAGCTAACGATACCTCAAATGCGCCAGAAAATCAAACACATGGTATATTGGTGATTGCCTATCGTGGGGAAATTTTTATGAGGCCAAATGATGAAGTCATCGGCCACAAGAGTTTGAATTGACATGTCTCCTTTTGGAAAACCATGATCCTTCATGTGAGATGCTCCGGTTTGGAAGGAGCAGTCATCAAAACTTGTGCCAAACTTTACCATTTTTTCCGCGGGGTCGTGAGAGCATGCCACAGGCACACATCAATTTTGATGATGTCCGAACTCCATGTGAATTTCCTATAATTAAAATACCAACTAGGCCTACTCCAGTTGCCGCACCTCGCGGCCGAAATGTTTGAAACTTCTCCCCGCTTCTCGAACAAACGGATGAAAACTCACAAAGCGACGCATGAATGATTTGTACAACTTTGCTAGGCTGATAGTAAGGGGGTATCATAGATAGTGTCATGCATGCCAACTAGGCAATTTTGATGAGCTGTCATAGAATTAATTAAATGAAGAAAGAGAGGGTTAAGTATCATATCATGAAACCATATCATAATAAATGTTATGCCACTATGTGTCATGCATGACAATATAAATAAAGTACTACATATGATAGTAGCTACTCTATGATACTATGCATTAGAGCAAGTACACAATAGAGTGACATAATTAAGACTAGCCACAATGGGTAGTAACATAGAATGTTACTAGTCTATGTTACTACCTCTATAGTGTGGAGTAACATATGTGTAGTAACATGCAACACTTCATTTATTAGGCTATAAACTCATCTTGCCTTAAGATGTGTGATGTTACTCATACTACTAGTAAGACTAGCCACAATGGGCAGTAGTCTATGTTACTACCTCTATAGTGGGGAGTAACATATGTGTGTGGTAACATGCACCACTTCATTTATTAGGCTATAGACACATCTTGCCTTGATATATATGTGTGATGTTACTCATACTAGTAGTGACTAGCTATGTTACCACTTTCATCTCTTTCTTCATTTATTGCATGCCACATCATCTATTTAACCTAGATATGTGTGATGTTACTACCTATATATGTTACTCCCACTATGGGTAGTCTTAGACTACCCACAGTGGAAGTAAGGGCATCTCCAACAGTTTGTATGTTAGCTTGTTGGTAAAATATGCCATGTCATCAAGCAACACCTTAACATACAACAACTCCAATGGATAGTATCTAGTTTGCCCAGTAGGAGTGAGATAATAAATAAGGTGCTCTCTCATTCTACATTGGAGCTTGTGCAAGGGGTGTTGGTTCATGTACATACAACCTTGCTATCTTCCCTCATTTATTGTATGACACATCATCAAAAATCCTATGTGGCAAAGTCTACCAACAACTATCTTACAACCATTGGAGATGCCCTAACATATATAGGTAGTAACATCACACATATCTAGGTTAAATAGATGATGTGGCAAGCAATAAATGAAGAAATGGAGGAAAGTGGTAACATAGCTAGTTACTAGTAGTATGAGTAACATCACACACATATCAAGGCAAAATGAGTCTATAGCCTACTAAATGAAGTGTTGCATGTTACCACACATATGTTACTCCCCACTATAGAGGTAGTAACATAGACTAGTAACATGTGCATGTTAATAGTCTATGTTACTACCCATTGTGGCCAGTCTAACTAGCTATGTTACCACTTTCCTCTGTTTCTTCGTTATTGCTTGCCACATTATCTATTTTATCTAGATACGTGTGATGTTACTACCTATGTTACTCCCACTGTGGGTAGTCTAAGCAGGCTATAAGGAATAGAATAATATATATGTGCTTATTAGTTGGAGGAAAGATAAGAGAAGCGGGCTTTTGGTTAGTAGAGCCAGCTGCGACACAAGACCCAAGACACTTTGTGAGGATGTAAGGTGAGCCAACTATTGATAAACTAGTACGTATATAAAACTTATTATTGTACATGCCCGCTAAGAGGTTGGCTCTATATGACATGCCAACTTCTTATAGATGACCCTTGGTTGTATTATTAACCATGCTCTTAGTGATGTAGCTAGTATATCATAGACGACTAGCTAGTATCAGATCACTAGCCAAAGTGGGAGTAACTTCAGCAGTAACATCAACTCCGACTCAGCAAACTTGCTTATGTGGCAATAAGTTAATGAGGAGAGAGATAGTTTCAATAACTTAGCTAGTTACTGTAACATCACATGTCCCAATGCAATATGAGTCTATAACCTAATAAATGAAGCTTTGCATGACACTGCACTTATGTTACTACCCACTATGAAGGTAGTAACTTATATAGTCTAGGGATATGTGTATGTTACTACTGTACTCTCCATTGTGACTATTCTCATACTACCTCCTTTCCGATTTAACTGTGTGCCACATCATCCAAAAAGTCTAGTTGGCATGCATCGTACCGCTTGATACTCCCATATTACGACCAGCCTTATTAGGGTGGCCATAGTGGGGGTATCATAGCCGGTATATCATGCACTCGGGAATATTAAATATGATGGTGTGGCAAAGAAGCAGTAACATAATATATTAGTTTATAGAGGGAGCTAGTACTACTCTATGATACTATATATGCACTATGAAGGTACATATGTACTCTATGATACTATATATTAGTTTACAAAGGGAGCTAGTATATGACACTCTCCGCCATACTCGTGATTTCTTACCGTGGAAAAAAATTGGAGGCGAAACGATGAACTCATGTTTTCATTCGAACAAAAATATGATGTTAGGTAATGTAAATGTTTTCAAAGAACACACGGTTCACTCACGAAAGCTGTGTGTCCACTAAACCATGGCCGATGCACCCCCCCCCCCTCTGTCACGCGCGCGATCTGGGTCGTGCTTTCTGATTGGCCAGAACCCAAACCCCACGGATCGTACGTCTGCACCATTGGATTATCCTTGATCGAACGGCGATCCTCATCCCTTTCGACAACACATGTACATGTTTCCAAATAGCCCCTCCCAAAAAAATGTTTTCAAATAGCACACGGTTCACACACGAAAGCCATGTGCCTACCAAACCGTGGCCGATGCCCCCCCCCTCGCTGCGCGCTCGATCTGAGTCGTGCGTTCTGATTGGCCAGAACCCAAATCCCACGGATCATACGTCTGCACCGTTGGATGCTCCCAGATCGAACGGCAATCCTCATCCCTTTCGACAAGAAATGCAATCTAGCTAGGAATTGATTTATATGCCAACATGCATGATAAATGCCAAAAAATGTCTTACATATAGCACACGAGACCTGAAATGCACCAGCAAATCAAACCCGTGGTAAAATTGTGATTGGTTTACGTGGGAAAAATTTAGAGGTGAAATGATGAACTCACATCTTCATTTCAAACGAAATTATTCTATTTGTCCACACGAGCACTTAGAGGCAAACGTTTGCATAGGCCTTTCCGCGCGCGGCGACCGGGGATATTTTTCACCCTTTTCACCTAGGCCGCCAACACCCGGAGTCCCCAACCCCCCCCCCCACCGTACGCCCGCGTTTCACTCAACTAGTCCACCCAATCTCCTTCGCCAGCTCCCCATCCCACCAGATCCACAGCAGAACCCTCTCCGGCGCTGTCGTGCTCACCCCGGTCATGTGCCCGCTCTTCGGCGTCAAGCCTACCTCCACTGCCATTCCCAACATGCGGTGGCCCACACCTCGCCGTCTTCATTTTCTCGCCAGCCACCCTCGAGCATATCGATGCAGTAACCCTTGCCTCTCCTGTAGTCCGGTCGGTTTTGCATTAAGAAGCATGTTAGTTACTTCTCTCCATCACGGTGAGGCATATTTCCTCGCAATCCCTTTTCCAATTTCGTTCCATATGTCCCCAAATTGGCTATAAAATAATGGACAGCGTATATATGTTCATTATCGACCTTCCTTACTACATATAAGTTGTATTTGTTCCAATAAGTTACTGCCTATTTACAGATCGCGGGCGCCCGAGTCACACAAACTTAACAAATTAGTCGTACATTTTCTAAATTATTGCATGGCATGTTTAAAAAGCTTGATACCAAGTTGTTAGTTTTATGCTTATCCTCCTTTCCTGAGTTTCGCATGTGTTCTCTATGGATGCTGAGTAGCAGCGACAGCACTCATTCAGGCCATGTATCTTCATCTGATTCAGACAACCCCAGGTCTTCAGTAGATTGTGAGGGATCAAGTAGTCTTGAGCGGGATAGAGCTGCAGCAATTACCCT
The DNA here is from genome assembly GCF_018294505.1 of Triticum aestivum. Classification (NCBI taxonomy): domain Eukaryota; kingdom Viridiplantae; phylum Streptophyta; class Magnoliopsida; order Poales; family Poaceae; genus Triticum; species Triticum aestivum. The sequence goes on from NC_057794.1 coordinate 351,463,751, forward strand.
TCCGGTCGGGACACGAAGGAACGCTCCAAGGAAGCCCACACACCAGCCTAAAGGTGTATACGAAGTTACCGAGATTGATTTAAAGTCTTGGGCTCTAACTAAACTAGATAAAGCATGCATGAGGTTCAGGAGTGTGTGTGGATTTGTTGGCAGGGCAAGGCTCAACATTAATTTGTCGGGGTTTCGGAAGGCTAACATAGAAACACGGTGAAGGATAGTGCAGGAGATCATGGATCACTTTAACGTTCTAGAGTAGTGGAGAATGCATGTGGAACATGTTGCACTGAAGAAGGCTAGGGATGCTTGGAGAATTTGGAAGCACGTTCTGTACAAGAAGTACTTGAGTGAAGGCAAGGACCCAATCCCCGCATACCCCCAAATTACAAAGGCAAACTGGGCAGAATTCAAAAGGGTCAGGGCAACTCCGGAGTTTGCTGAGAAGTGTTTCAAGCAATCAGAACTTCATAAGAAGAACATACACCCCCACCGTATGGGTGTGGCAGGATACTACGGCATGAAACTGATATGGGAACAGGAGGACAAAGAAGCAGTAGCAGCGGGTGGGAATCCGGTCTTTAGTGAAATCAGGGGCGAACGCGCCAGAGACTACTTGCGGGCACGTGCAAAGAGGCGTGATGACGGAACTTATTACTTTGAAAACGCACTTGACGCCAAACTGTATGAAGTGATGGTAGAGGCTTCCAAGATCCCTGGAAGGTTCTACAGGAACTCAGGGCCATGTGACATTCTGTACATTGCTCTGGAGACAAAAGAGCCCCTGGCTGTGCAAGGGGTATAGGTGTTAATGTCCCGCACAAGAGGGCTTTCACACTCAGCAAAGAAGAGAGGCTCATCATGAAAAAGTGAGGAGTGAAATGAAGCAGAATGCATTGTTTGAAAAGTTGAAGAAGGAGATTTATCCGGCTGTTCGAAAGGATGTTGAGGAGTCAATGATGATGCAGAAGACTCTAACACTAACAGATAGCCAGCAGATGGGAGGGGAGGCGGGCATGGATGATGATGCTTATTGCACGACAACACTGCACAAGAGTAGTTGTGCATCAGCTGACCCGAGCGACACTGAGACTACAGCTGCTCGTGATGATGCTATATCTGATCTATCTAGAATGAAAGACAAACTGAAGGGCGTGCTTACACATTATGAAGGTACATTAAAATGTGCAACAGCCTGGGTTTGCCCACCCTTCTTGGAAGATGGCCTCTTCTTGGACAATGTGCCATTGAATTCGGGTTGTGTGAAGTGCTACGTGACTGAAGTAAAGCCTAGATTCAATGAACTTGCCCTGAAGAATGTCCTAGGAGACTTCAATGAGCAAACGACCTTGGGAGAAACACTGTTACATCACATCCAGTGGCCACGAAAGGAAATAGAGTTCATCGATGAGATTCCTGAAGCCCCGCCAAGAGCAACCACTATCGCCCCTCAACCGATGACGCTCTCCTTGCCACAGCAGCTCTCGTGGGCTGATGCATCAACCTGTGATCAGCCGGCCTGACTTTGTGGCGTACAGGCCATGTCATCCTCCGCCCCAAAGCAGTCAGTGGCAAGGCCTACAACTGCTAATGACGCACCACCGCTTCAGATGCCAGCCGCTGAAGCACCGGGGGGGGAGACCCAGCTGCAGCACATGCTCAGCAGACCAACCTGGTGGAACAGACTGCTAAGCAGTTTGATGCTTCAGAACCACCTGCTAAGAAGTCTGTAGGTCCAGAACCGACTGCTCAATAGTCCGTCGGTCTGCAGGCGCATGATCAGCATACCAATGCGTCAGCACTTCCTACTCAGCAAACCAACGCGTTGGCATAGCCTCCTCAGCACACCGACAATTTGGCACCACCTGCGCAGAAACCCGACATAGCTTCAACGCATGGTCAACAGTCCGATGCCTATGCTCCTATAGCCCAGCAGTCCGTCACAGCAGCACCGCTAGCTCAGCGGTCTGGCATAGATAAACCATCTGCTAAGAAGTCCGTCCAAGCTTCACCGTCTGCTCGGAAGTCTACATTGCAGGCAACCGGACGTTCTACAAGAAGTGCTTCAAGTACCAAGAAGGAAGTGTCCAAAAAGGCTACAACCACGACCACGAGGAAGGGCAGCAGGAGGGTGAAGAGGAAAGAGAATGATTGCCTCTTACTTAAAGCACTCATCGCCCAAAACCAAATTAACAGTAGCTTGTTCGAATCGGGGAGTAATATTATTTCTGACGCCATGGATGATGAAGAAGTAGAATTGTTGCTTGCTAAAAGTAAAGTAGACGTACTTGAAGCATGAAATTACGTCCATGGCCAGCCATTTCTTGTTGGCGAATACTTTGATGAGTGCAGCTCCAGTTGCCGTGAGTTACATGAATATTGCATGGATCAAATGTCAGCAGGTCATCATGCTTTGCTAGTCCACTACAATAGAGATCATTTCCGACACGATGTTGGTTCCATCAATGTGAGTTTTGAGGACTTACATCTCTTCTTCAACTTCAACATGCTCGATGTCACTCATGTTAGATGCCTGATTTTATAAGTACTTAACAAACTCTAATCAACTTCTCCATACAAAGCTGTAAATGATAAATAGCTAACTGCATTTTATTCCTCTCAGGGGATTAAACGCGCGGAGAAGAAAAAGGGAGAGTGTGTATTTCATAGATCCTGCATTAGTAAATGGGACAACAGTAGATGGTAAGGACCAACGGGATTGGGATGTTAACACGGTCCTCCGTATCTTCGAAAAAACGTCTCATGCAGAATCATTTCTCTGGCCATATCATGAACGGTAAGTCAAGTAAACAACCACGCATACACTAATTGTCTTTCAGATTTCGATATCATTCATAAGTTCATGGCTTTATTAATATGTAGCAATCACTGGATATTGGTATTCATTGTTCCAAACAAGAACACAGTTTACTACATCGATTCTCTCAAAGAGTCAACAAACGCTCAGGATCTGACGCATGTTCAGCAATTCTTGGATAGGTATTGAATTCTATGATGTTGAAATTAATTTGCATTCATATATGGTTCAATAATTGATGTTGTCAAAATTCATCATCATTTGCAGTGTGCTCGGATTGTGGAAAACTAAACCAGGGAACCTGTTCAAGACGGAACAACCCGCGCAGCACGAGATCATTTCTACGGCAACACACCGAAATCCGTTATTTTTGGAAAATTTATCCAACAGTCTGCAGATACATTTCCTTACACTAGTCAAATGTTCAAGCTTCTAAATAAACCTCTTTCTATTTTGTCCAAAGAAAAAATAATACATCTAACACGGGTTAGGTTGTTCCTAACAGGACAAATACATGACTAATTTTGTACAAAAAATTTCAGTGTCCTCAGCAAGAAGCAGGGACCAACCTTTGTGGATACTATGTTTGTAGACACATGATCTCCATCTGCTGATAGTTGTGACGATCCTCGCAAATTTGTACCAGTAAGTCTATCTTAATTAATATCTTCTACTCCACTCATGGCACATTCTGATCTTAAAAATACTGCAGCTCATCTTAAAACCAAGGACCCCTGAACCGCTCTCGGCTGGTGAATTGCTGATGGTTCGGAGATTTATCAGCGACTTCTTCCTGGATCACTACATCAATCCCACTGGTGATAATGAAGATTTCAGCATGCGTTCTCCTGAAACATTGAGTAAGAGATAGCCGCTAAACATATAACGCATGAATCCATTGTTTTCCATCTGATGAGGTCTTGTATTTCGTACACTATGATTAATTATGTAATGCATATATGTGTGGACAAATCATTGGAATTTAGCTACCATATGCTCAATTACAATTGTTGCAAAATCTGATGAATGTTCTTCCTATGGACACTATTTGTTCAATTGAATATTGTGGCGAATTTGCTTTTTGTGTGCCGATTCAAAATGGGATATTTTTGTTTATTTGTTCAGTTGAATATTGTGGCGAATTTGCTTTTTGCGTGCTGATTCAAAATGGGATATTTTTGTTTTAACCTGGCAATTGCTCTGCACATGGTTCAACTAAACGAGTGTGTGTGATCCACATCGGAAAGCATACGTCAATGTAGTGAAACCGTCGGTGATACACAGCAGATCGCAAAGAATTTCAGCGCTACTACGTGTGCGTAGGTTCTTGATGACCCACAAGTATAGGGGATCTATCGTAGTCCTTTCGATAAGTAAGAGTGTCGAACCCAACGAGGAGCAGAAGGAAATCATAAGCGGTTTTCAGCATGGTATTCTCTGCAAGTACTGAAATAAGTGGTAACAGATAGTTTTGTGATAAGATAAATTGTAACGAGCAACAAGTAACAAAAGTAAATAAAGTGCAGCAAGGTGGACCAATCCTTTTGTAGCAAAGGACAAGCCGGAACAAACTCTTATAATAGGAAAAGTGCTCCTGAGGACACATGGGAATATCGTCAAGCTAGTTTTCATCATGTTCATATGATTCGCATTGGATACTTTGATAATTTGATATGTGGGTGGACCGGTGCTTGGGTGATGTTCTTATTGAACAAGCATCCCACTTATGATTAACCTCTATTGCAAGCATCCGCAACTACAACAAAGGTATTAAGGTAAACCTAACCATAGCATGAAACATATGGATCCAAATCAGCCCCTTACGAAGCAACGCATAAACTAGGGTTTAAGCTTCTGTCACTCTAGCAACCCATCATCTATTTATTACTTCCCAATGCCTTCCTCTAGGCCTAAATAATGGTGAAGTGTTATGTAGTCGACGTTCACATAACACCACTAGAGGCTAGACAACATACATCTTATCAAAATATCAAATGAATACCAAATTCACATGACTACTAATAGCAAGACTTCTCCCATGTCCTCAGGAACAAACGTAATTACTCACAAAGCATATTCATGTTCATAATCAGAGGCGTAATGATATGCATATAGGATCTGAACATATGACCTTCCACCAAATAAACCAACTAGCATCAACTACAAGGAGTAATCAACACTAATAGCAACCTACTAGCACCAATCCCGGACTTTGAGACAAGAATTGGATACAAGAGATGAACTAGGGCTTGGAGATGAGATGGTGTTGGTGAAGATGTTGATGGAGATTGCCCTCTCCCGATGAGAGGAGCGTTGGTGATGACGATGGTGATGATTTCCCCCTTCCAGAGGGAAGTATCCCCGGCAAAACAGCTCTGTCGGAGCTCTAGATTGGATCCACCAAGGTTCCGCCTCATGGCAGCGGAGTCTCGTCCTGAAAAGTTCCTTCTTATTTGTTTTCTCATCAAAAGACTTCATATAGGAGAAGATGGACGTCGGAGAGCCGCCAGGGGGCCCACGAGGTAGGGGGCGCGCCCTAGGGGGGGCGCCCCCCATCCTCATGAGCAGGGTGTGGGCCCCCTGGCCTTCATCTTTGGCGAGGATTTTTCTTTATTTATTTTAAGATGTTCCGTGGAGTTTCAGGACTTTTGGAGTTGCGCGGAATAGGTCTCTAATATTAGCTCCTTTTCCAGCCCAGAATTCCTGCTGCCGGCATTCTCCCTCCTTATGGAAACCTTGTAAAATATGAGAGAATAGCCATAAATATTGTAACATATAGTGAAATAACAGTCCATAATGCAATAAATATCGATATAAAAGCATGATGCAAAATGGACGTATCAGTTCCCCGAAACTATTTGTGATATCGTGTTATCGCACACGAGAACTGGGAGTAAATCGTGCCCAATGCAAAATACAATCCCAGTCGTAATTTTTTCAAGAAACGTGTGGGATCCCAAATGAAAAGCACACGTCACTCTTGCGGCAACCATTGGTGATACCTAACAAATCACAAACGGTCTGCGACACTTAAATGTGTGTGAAGGGGCTTTTGAACCGTTTGTGATAGAACATTATCGCAGACGGTAATTATTGGAAAACGTGTGCGATGGAGTCTAGCATGGCAGACGGGTTACACAGAAAACTCGTGTGCGATGGGGCACAAATCGCACACGGTTCATATGTTGGCCCGTGTGCCTTACATACTGTTTCCCAAACGGTTCGTTACGACAGACCGTATGGTTTCACTGCGTCATTAGAAACGCTTAATCACCGATACCACATGTGCGAAAGAATTTAGTGTGTGCTGCATCGCACACGATTACATTTTGGAAGGCCTCTGGATCACTGCTCCATATCCCCGACGGTTTCTGGGTCGTGTGGGAAGGACACCTATAGCACACACTCACTTGGTGATGGTTCCAAATGCCATCGCGGAAAGGGGTTAAAAACCGTTTGTTTAGGACCGATGCGCACTAGTGCATCAAGCTTCCCATTCATCTCAGTTCAAAAGTCGTCGAGGTACTGCTCCAGAGCATTCTTCTTCTCAAGGAGCTGCGCGACCTTCTCCTCCAAGGTGTGCTTCTCCTGCTCAAAGGCGTCGGCTTGATCCTTGTACTTCTTCTCCCATTCGGAAGACTCGCCTTTTGCAGCAACAACAATAGCCTTGAGGTTCTTGATTTCCTCCTCCAACCTGCCGAATGATGCCAGTTTCTCGTTGACAAGCTTGGTCTTGGTCTTTGCTTCCTTCTGGGCCAAAGCCAGCTCCTTGTCCTTGTTCTCCAGGGCCTGCTTCATGGTTTCTAAAGAAATAGAATTCCTGAGCCTCTTTACAAGTTGACTGTTCTTGCTACAAATATCTGTTGGAGCGGAATGACTCGGATCGAAGGGGAAAAAACAACGTGCAACAACCAGCTGGCAGAAATATTTTACCTCCCAAGGTTTTCTTCGCCTTCTCTAATCGGGCACTCTTGTGCTTCTCTGCATCCAAGTCCACCAGAGGGATATCACCTCCTTCTTCAAGGCAGCATAGTGGGATACCCATGTGATTATATCTCCTTCTTTGTTGTCGGTGTAATATTCTTGGCGATGATTCCCCTCAGGATGCGGTTCTCCTCCTCGAGCTTATTGACTTGTTGTTTGAGGTCCATTATTTCCTTATGAAGCTTTCCTGTGACAGCTAAAGCTCCTTGCACCCAAGGGTGTTGCATAGTTGCGGGAGAACAAGTGACACTCCTCTTCATATTTTCATAAGAAAGAAATCTAACATTAGAAGGGATAACCGAATTTGGAATAGCTGAGCTCTGTAGTTCCCCCATCGTGAGCCCAGCTTAGAGGCGAGAGGTGACTTCTTCATCCTCCATGGCATCTACTCTCATCAAGTCAGCCTCCATCTCTTCCTCCGTTGCTGGCCCAAAGTGGTCAGCATCGCTATTTGCCCTTGGTTCCGGTGCCGGATTAGATACCCGGCTCTCCCCGATTGACTCTTGAGAAGACATCTTGTTCTAATCTGCAGCAGCAGCAGCTCGAAAACAAAAACAGAGGAGATTTGCGTGATACGGGAGTCAAAACCTTTGGGAGAATATATAATAAATTTTCACCAACCAAAATACGTATCGTGCAAGAAAACAGAGTCCGGAAGGCACATGAGGTGCTCATGAGGTAGGGGGCGCGCCCAGGGGGGTAGGGCGCGCCCACCACCCTCGTGGGGCCCTCGTGTCCTTCCCGGACTGCTACTTATTTTTCTATTTTTCTAAATATTCCAAAATGGAGAAATATTGCCTTAAAAATTGTTTTGGAGTCGGTTTACTTACCGTACCACATACCTATTCCTTTTCGGAGTCTGAAATGTTCCGGAAGGTGTCCCTTATGTATTCCTCCGGGGTTACGGTCTCAATAATATTGGTTTCAACATTTATGGGATTACCTGAGATATAATGTTTGATTCTTTGACCGTTTACCACCTTCGGATTTGTGCCCTCGAAGTTGTTGATTTTTATGGCATCGGAATGATAGACTTCTTAGATAACATAGGGGCCTTCCCATTTAGAGAGAAGTTCTCCTGCAAAAAATCTTAAACAAGAGTTGTATAGCAATACATAATCACCTACATTAAACTCACGCTTTTGTATCCTTTTGTCATGCCATCTTTTAACTTTTTCTTTAAACAACTTGGCATTTTCATAAGCATGGGTTCTCCATTCATCAAGTGAGCTAATATCAAATAACCTCTTCTCACTAGCAAGTTTAAAATCATAGTTGAGCTCTTTAATAGCCCAATATGCCTTATGTTCTAGTTCGAGAGGTAAGTGACATGCTTTTCCATAAAACATTTTATACGGAGACATACCCATAGGATTTTTGTATGCAGTTCTATAAGCCCATAATGCATCATCAAGTTTCTTGGACCAATTCTTTCTAGACCTATTAACGGTCTTTTGCAAAATTAATTTGAGCTCTCTATTGCTCAACTCTACTTGACCACTAGATTGAGGGTGATAAGGAGATGCAATTCTATGATTAACATCATATTTAGCACGCATTTTATAGAAAGCACCATGAATAAAGTGTGAACCACCATCAGTCATTAAATATGTAGGGACTCCAAACCTCGGGAAAATAATTTCTTTAAGCATTTTAATAGAAGTGTTATGATCAGCACTACTAGTTGGAATAGCTTGTACCCACTTAGTAACGTAATCAACAGAACTAGAATATGTGTGTATCCATTAGAGGCAGCAAAAGGTCCCATATAATCAAAGCCCCAAACATCAAATGGTTCAATAACAAGAGAATAATTCATAGGAATTTCTTGATGTCTACTAATATTACCAATTCTTTGACATTCATCACAAGACAAGACAAACTTACGGGCATCCTTAAAGAGAGTAGGCCAATAAAAACCAGATTGCAATACCTTATGTGCAGTTCTATCTCCAGCGTGGTGTCCTCCATAAGCCTCAGAATGACACTTGCGTAGGATCTGTTCCTATTCATGCTCAGGTGCACAACGTCTAATAACACCATCTACTCCTTCTTTATAAAGATGTGGGTCATCCCAAAAGTCATGTCTTAAATCATAGAAAAACTTTTTCTTTTGTTGGTATGTGAAGCTAGGTGGTATAAATTTAGCAACAATATAATTAGCATAATCAGCATAACATGGAGTACTACGAGAAGTACTTATAACATTTAATTGTTCATCAGGAAAGCTATCATTAATAGGTAGTGGGTCATCAAGAATATTTTCTAACCTAGACAAGTTGTCTGCAACAGGATTCTCAGCCCCCTTTCTATCAACAATATGCAAATCAAATTCTTTTAGCAAGAGAACCCATCTAATAAGTCTAGGTTTAGCATCTTTCTTTTCCATAAGATATTTAATAGCAGCATGGTCAGTTTGAATAGTTACTTTAGAATCGACAATATAAGGTCCGAACTTATCACAAGCAAATACAACTGCTAAAAGCTCTTTTTTAGTAGTAGCATAATTTCTGTCAGCATTGTCTAGAGTCTTGCTAGCATAATGAATAACATTTAATTTCTTATCAACTCTTTGCCCTAGAACAGCACCTACAGCATAATCACTAGCATCACACATAATTTCAAAGGGTAAATTCCAATTAGGTGGCTGAACAACAGGTGCAGAGACTAATGCTTTCTTAAGTGTTTCAAATGCTTCTACACAATCATCATCAAAGAAAAATGGTATATCTTTTTGCAATAAATTAGTCAGAGGCCGAGAAATTTTTGAGAAGTCCTTAATGAACCTCCTGTAAAATCCGGCATGACCAAGGAAACTTCTTATACCTTTGATGTCCTTGGGACATGGCATCTTTTCAATCGCATCAACTTTGGCTTTATCAACTTCAATACCTCTTTCAGAAACTTTATGCCCCAAGACAATACCTTCATTAACCATAAAGTGGCACTTTTCCCAATTCAAGACAAGATTAGTTTCTTCACATCTCTACAAAACTCGATCAGGATTGCTCAAGCAATCATCAAAAGAGGAACCATAGACGGAAAAGTCGTCCATGAAAACCTAACAAATCTTTTCACAAAAGTCAGAGAATATAGCCATCATGCATCTTTGAAAGGTAGCAGGTGCATTACATAAACCAAAAGGCATACGTCTATAAGCAAAAGTACCAAAAGGGCATGTAAAAGTAGTCTTTGATTGATCTCTAGCTGACACAGGTATTTGATAGAAACCAGAATAACCATCTAGAAAGCAATAGTGTGTATGTTTGCATAATCTTTCTAGCATTTGATCAATAAAAGGTAAGGGGTAATGATCTTTATTAGTAGCTTTATTTAATTTGCGGAAATCAATTACCATCCTATAACATGTGATAATTCTTTGTGGAATCAATTCATCTTTATCATTAGGAACAACAGTAATACCTCCCTTCTTCGGGACACAATGGACAGGACTTACCCACTCACTATCAGCAACGGGATAGATTATACTTGCTTCCAGAAGCTTGACTATTTCTTTTCTTACCACTTCTTTCATTTTAGGATTCAGACGTCGTTGAGGATCACGAACTGGTTTGGCATCTGCTTCCAAATTTATTTTATGTTGACATAGAGTGGGACTAATGCCCTTAAGATCATCAAGAGTATATCCAATAGCAGCACGATGCTTCTTCAGAGTTTTCAATAATCTTTTTTCTTCATGCTCTGAAAGGTTAGCACTGATAATAACAGGATATATCTTCTTTTCATCAAGATAAGCATATTTAAGATTATCAGGCAAAGGTTTAAGCTCAAACACGGGATCACCCTTGGGTGGAGGAGGATCCCCTAAAATTTCAACAGGCAAATTATGTTGCAGAATAGGTTCATGTTTAAAGAATACTTCATCTATTTCCCTTCTTTCATTCATGAACATATCATTTTCATGGTCTAGCAAATAGTGTTCTAAAGGATCCCTAGGAGGTACGGCAATAGAAGCAAGACCAATAATTTCTGCCTTACTAGGTAATTCTTCCTCACGATGTTGTTTACTAAATTTAGAGAAATTAAACTCATGAACCACATCATCCAAGCCAATAGTAACAACATTCTTTTCGCAATCTATCCTAGCATTAACAGTGTTCAAGAAGGGTCTACCAAATATAATGGGACAAAAGCTATCTTGCGAAGAAGTAAGAACAAAAAAATCAACAGGATATTTAGTTTTCCCACACAAGACTTCAACATCTCTAACAATTCCAATTGGTGAAATAGTATCTCTATTGGCAAGTTTAATTGTGACATCAATACCTTCTAACTCAGCAGGTGCAATTTCATTCTTAATTTCTTCGTATAAAGTATGCGGTATAACACTAGCACTAGCACCCATATCACATAAGCCATGATAACAATGATCTCCTATTTTAACAGAAATAGCAGGCACGCCTACCATAAGTCTATGTTTATCTTTATCACAAGGTTTAGCAATTCTAGCAGTTTCACCTTCGAACTGAATAACATGTCCATCAATATTATCAGACAAGAGATCTTTAACAATAGCAATATTAGGTTCTACTTTAACTTGCTCGGGAAGTGTATAAGTTCTAATATTGCTTTTACGAACAACAGTTGAAGCTTTAGCATGATCCTTTATTCTAACAGGGAAAGGTGGTTTCTCAACATAAGAAGTAGGAACAATAGGATCATTATAAGTGACAGTCCTTTCTTCAACTTTAATAGGTGCAGCTACTTTTACTTCTATGGGAGGATGATATTTAAACCACTTCTCCTTAGGGAGATCAACATAAGTAGCAAAAGATTCACAGAAAGAAGCTACTATCTCAGAGTCAAGTCCATATTTAGTGCTAAACTTACGGAAAATATCGGTGTCCATAAAAGATTTAACACAATAAAACTTAGGTGTCATACCTAACTCCTTACCTTCGTCGAGGTCCCAATCTTTAGAGTTGCGTTTAATTCTATCCAATAAATTCCATCTGAATTCAATAGTCTTCATCATAAAAGAGCCAGCACAAGAAGTATCGAGCATGGTTTGATTATTATGAGAAAGCCGAGCATAAAAACTTTGCATAATTATTTCTCTCGAGAGCTCATGATTGGGGCATGATTATAACATTGATTTAAGCCTCCCCCAAGCTTGAGCGATGCTTTCTCCTTCGCGAGGCCAGAAATTATATATATAATTGCGATCATGATGAACAAGATGCATAGGGTAATACTTTTGATGAAATTCCAATTTCAATCTTTTATAGTCCCATGATCTCATATCATCACATAGCCTATACCATATCAATGCATCTCCCTTCAAAGATAAAGAGAAGACCTTCTTCTTAGCAACATCATCGGGTATATCTGCAAGCTTAAATAATCCACAAACTTCATCCACATATATTAAGTGCTCATCAGGATGCTTTGTTCCATCTCCTGTAAAAGGGTTAGCTAGCAGTTTTTCCATCATACCCGAAGGAAATTCAAAAAGAGTTTCATTTTCAATAGGTTCAGTAGGTTGAGGAGCAACTCTTTGCTCTACTGGACAAGGTGAAGATACCCTGAACAAGCCCCTCAGAGAATTACTTTCCATAGTAACAAGTGACAGTAAATTTCAGCACGCTATATAAATTTTTCCTTACCAAATTCCACCTACCAAAGGCGCTACACTCCCCGGCAACGGCGCCATAAAAGAGTCTTGATGACCCACAAGTATAGGGGATCTATCGTAGTCCTTTCGATAAGTAAGAGTGTCGAACCCAACGAGGAGCAGAAGGAAATGATAAGCGGTTTTCAGCAAGGTATTCTCTGCAAGTACTGAAATAAGTGGTAACAAATAGTTTTGCGATAAGATAAATTGTAACGAGCAAAAAGTAACAAAAGTAAATAAAGTGCAGCAAGGTGGCCCAATCCTTTTGTAGCAAAGGACAAGCCGGAACAAACTCTTATAATAGGAAAAGCGCTCCCGAGGACACATGGGAATATCGTCAAGCTAGTTTTCATCATGTTCATATGATTCGCGTTGGATACTTTGATAATTTGATATGTGGGTGGACCAGTGCTTGGTTGTTGTTCTTACTTGAACAAGCATCCCACTTATGATTAACCTCTATTGCAAGCATCCGCAACTACAACAAAATTATTAAGGTAAACCTAACCATAGCATGAAACATATGGATCCAAATCAGCCCCTTACGAAGCAACGCATAAACTAGGGTTTAAGCTTCTGTCACTCTAGCAACCCATCATCTATTTATTACTTCCCAATGCCTTCCTCTAGGCCCAAATAATGGTGAAGTGTTATGTAGTCGAAGTTCACATAACACCACTAGAGGCTAGACAACATACATCTTATCAAAATATCAAACGAATACCAAATTCACATGACTACTAATAGCAAGACTTCTCCCTTGTCCTCAGGAACAAACGTAATTACTCATAAAGCATATTCATGTTCATAATCAGAGGGGTAATGATATGCATATAGGATCTGAACATATGACCTTCCACCAAATAAACCAACTAGCATCAACTACAAGGAGTAATCAACACTAATAGCAACCTACTAGCACCAATCCCGGACTTTGACACAAGAATTGGATACAAGAGATGAACTAGGGTTTGGAGATGAGATGGTGCTGGTGAAGATGTTGATGGAGATTGCCCTCTCCCGATGAGAGGAGCATCGGTGATGATGATGGTGATGATTTCCCACTTCCGGAGGGAAGTATCCCCGGCTGAACAGCTCTGTCGGAGCTCTAGATTGGATCCACCAAGGTTCCGCCTCGTGGCGGCGGAGTCTCGTCCCGAAAATTTCCTTCTTATTTTTTTCTCATTGAAAGACTTCATATAGGAGAAGATGGACGTCGGAGAGCCACCAGGGGGCCCACGAGGTAGGGGCGCGCCCTAGGGGGGCGCCCCCCATCCTCGTGAGCAAGGTGTGGGCCCCCTGGCCTTCATCTTTGGCGAGGATTTTTCTTTATTTATTTTAAGATGTTCCGTGGAGTTTCAGGACTTTTGGAGTTGCGCAGAATAGGTCTCTAGTATTTGCTCCTTTTCCAGCCCAGAATTCCTGCTGCCGGCATTCTCCCTCCTTATGCAAACCATGTAAAATAAGAGAGAATAGCCATAAGTATTGTGACATAAAGTGAAATAACAGTCCATAATGCAATAAATATCGATATAAAAGCATGATGCAAAATGGACGTATCAGTTCTCCGGAAGTGTTTGTGATATCGTGTTATCGCACACGAGAACTGGGAGTAAACCATGCCCAATGCAAAATAAAATCCCAGTAGTAATTTTTTCAAGAAACGTGTGGGATCCCAAACGAAAAGCACACGTCACTCTTGCGGCAACCATTGATGATACCTAACAAATCACAAACGGTCTGTGGCACTTGAATGTGTGTGAAGGGGCTCCTGAACCGTTTGTGATAGAACATTATCGCAGACAGTAATTATTGGAAAACGTGTGCGATGGAGTCTAGCATGGCAGACGGGTTACGCAGAAAACTAGTGTGCGATGGGGCACAAATCGCACATGGTTCATATGTTGGCCCGTGTGCCTTACATACTGTTTCCCAAACGGTTCATTACGACAGACCGCATGGTTTCACCGCGTCATTAGAAACACTTAATCACGGATACCACATGTGCGAAAGAATTTAGTGTGTGATGCATCACACACGATTACATTTTGGAAGGCCTCTGGATCACTGCTCCATATCCCCGACGGTTTCTGGGTCATGTGGGAAGGACACCTATAGCACATACTCACTTGGCGATGGTTCCAAATGCCATCGTGGAAAGGGGTTAAAAACCGTTTATTTAGGACCGACGCGCACTAGTGCATCAAGCTTCCCATTCATCTCAGTTCAGAAGTCGTCGAGGTACTGCTCCAGAGCATTCTTCTTCTCAAGGAGTTGCGCGACCTTCTCCTCCAAGGTGTGTCGGCTTGATCCTTGTACTTCTTCTCCCATTCGGAAGACTCGCCTTTTGCAGCAACAACAATAGCCTTGAGGTTCTTGATTTCCTCCTCCAACTTGCCGACTGATGCCAGTTTCTCGTCGACAAGCTTGGTCTTGGTCTTGGCTTCCTTCTAGGCCAAAGCCAGCTCCTTGTCCTTGTTCTCCAGGGCCTGCTTCATGGTTTCTAAAGAAATAGAATTCCTGAGCCTCTTTACGAGTTGGGTGTTCTTGCTACAAATATCTGTTGGCGCGGAATGACTCGGATCGAAGGGGAAAAAACAACGTGCAACAACTAGCCGGTAGAAATATTTTACTTCCCAAGGTTTTCTTCTCCTTCTCTAATCGGGCACTCTTGTGCTTCTCTACATCCAAGTCCACCAGAGGGATTGTCAGTGTCAAAATCGGCGGATCTCGGGTAGGGGGTCCCAAACTGTGCGTCTAGGCCGGATGGTAACAGGAGGCAGGGGACACAATGTTTTACCCAGGTTCGGGCCCTCTTGATGGAGGTAAAACCCTACATCCTGCTTGATTAATATAGATGATATGGGTAGTACAAGAGTAGATCTACCACGAGATCAGAGAGGCTAAACCCTAGAAGCTAGCCTATGGTATGATTGTTGTTGCTACGGACTAAAACCCTCCAGTTTATATAGACACCAAAGAGGGCTAGGGTTACATAGAGTCGGTTACAATGGTAGGAGATCTACATATCCGTATCGCTAATGCTTGCCTTCCATGCCAAGGAAAGTCCCTTCCGGACACGGGACGAAGTCTTCTTGTATCTTCATAGTCCTGGAGTCTGGCCAAAGGTATAGTCCGGCCATCCGGACACCCCCTAATCTAGGACTCCCTCAGTAGCCCCTGAACCAGGCTTCAATGACGACGAGTCCGGCGCGCAGATTGTCTTCGGCATTGCAAGGCGGGTTCCTTCTCCAAGTACTTCATAGAAGATTTTGAACTCAAAGCTAGTGTCCGGCTCTGCAAAATAAGTTTCCACATATTGCCATAGAGAGAATAATATTTACACAAATCTAATCTGCTGACGTATTCTGTAGCATGACATCACACCACGGCCAAGTCTTTATTGAATCGTTTTACTGTCACGCCTCAGCGCGTTTAGCGAGGCGGTTTCCTTGGCACGTCTTGTTAAAGCAGAGATCGTGTCCCCTTATTCCGGGATTCTCATCAATACGGGTGTGGGTAACCCAACCGCGCCATTGACTACGGCGCTTGGGAGATAAGCGAGTTTTACCAGGCTGGTGGGGGCGCATAGTTGCGTCCGCCCATATAAGGGGATAAGGATCCACCTTTTCATCCACGCCTTCTTCCTCCTTTGCCTATCCATTTCCGCACACTCGAGCTCCAGCGCCCAAGTCCGCACACCCCACCTCAACCTTCTCCGGCCATGTCTGGAGCGAGAGGCAAGTGGATGGTCTCCTCCATCACGGAGGGACACATCAAAAGATTGAGGAAGGTCGGATACTTGTCTAACGACATTGCGCACCGGCTTCCCAAAGAGGGGCAGCTCATCCCCACCCCTAGGCCCCATGAGAGGGTGGTGTTCTTCCCCCATTTCTTCCGCGGACTGGGCTTCCCTCTCCACCCATTTGTTCGGGGGCTCATGTTCTACTATGGCCTGGATTTCCACGATCTGGCCCCGAACTTTGTCCTCAACATCTCGGCATTTATCGTCATGTGCGAGGTTCTCTTCCGCATCCGCCCCCATTTCGGCCTATGGCTCAAGACTTTCAATGTCAAGCTGAAGGTGGTGCGCGGCACCCAAGCGGAGTGCGGAGGCGCCATGGTGGGCAAGATGCCCAACGTCCTATGGTTCGAGGGCTCCTTCGTGGAATCCCTAAAGGGGTGGCAGTCGGGGTGGTTTTACATCACCGAGCCGCGCGACCCTGAATGGGTCGCAGCCCCCGAGTTCCGATCCGGACCCCCTACGTGGCTCGCCTCCTGGAAAGAGACGGGCATGTCGTGGGGTAAAAAAGGAGAGCTGACCGGACTCCAAACATGCGTCCAAACCCTGGTGGACAGGAAGCTCAAACTTGTCAATGTAGTCCAGGTTATGCTCATCCGCCGGATCCTCCCGTGTCAACAACGGGCTTTCAACCTGTGGGAGTTCGACCCGGCGCGGCACCGAACTCTGAGCAGGCTCTTCGACACGATGTACGAAGATGCCTGGAAGGTGCTTTTCAAGGGCGCCGAGGCCCCCGCATCCGCTACCGAGGATCGCGGATTCAGCAAGCAGCGTCACGCTCGTGCGATAAGCTGTTTTTACCTTTTACAGGGTATTAGTTTTTCATAGTTTGACTCCATGCGGGATCTAAGCTCCCTTACCTTTGACAGGATTGGCAAGAGACGTCCGGACAGATCAACTGTCTGGCTCCTTTGCCCGAAGGCCCAGCGGACGCTCGCTTGGCGAAGCTGCTGGTTCCGGCACCCAACATGGTGCCGGAGAAGAAGGCCAAGAAGAAGGCCACGGGGACTCGAAAGAGTGCCCGACGCCAGAGGTGTCGGATTCATCATCCGACGACTCCAAGGCGCACTCCTCCCATGAAGACGAGGAGGAGGAGGAAGAGACCTCTCCCCCTCCAGCGGGGGGAGGGAAGAAAAGGAAGGCCGCCCCAACCGGGGAGGCCAAAGGGTCCAAGAGGGGGAAGACCCCTCCTCCGGACTACTCCACCAACGCCGATGACAGCGAAGAGGAGTGGCCGCACAGGGCCAAGCCCTTGGCGAGATCGTAAGTATCCGGATACCAAAGTGATTCATAGTATTCCCCCATTGCACAGCTTTTCCTTACGTCGAACATGATTATGCAGTCTGCCCAAGGCCGGGCTCGACGAGTCGTAGAGCGGCTCCCTGGATTCGTCGGATGTGAATTCGCTTCCGACGGCTTCCTCCCCCCCACCCTACGGACGGCGCCGAGGTGGCGTCACAACAGGTTCCAAGCCAGGAGGAGGTGGTCCTGGAGGCGCCACAAGGCAACCTCCCGGACTCCAGGCGTAAAGGGGATAGAACCCCCAAGGGCTCCAAGTCCGGCCTTGAGCCGGACACCGCGCCGGAACCTTCAACGGTTCCGGACTCCGGTAGGCAGCCTCCTTCCAAGAGGAGCAAGCCTATTGAGCCGGTGACCTCCGTCCAACCGGAGGCACCGAACAATTTGCTGGAGACGCTTAACGGCGCCTCCATCGATGAGGAGCACCGCACTATTATGAGTGCGGTGATCCATAAGGTTCAGTCCGCCAAGAGCGGACTGACTGAAGCCTGTGCCAGCCTTCTAACATGCTTTGAGGTAAGTAAAGAATATGTAAAAATATTACCGCATAGACAGTAGCCCCTAATGCTCTGTTCGGCGTTTAGAAAGAAAAGCCGAATAGAGGATCTAATAACATTCGCAGGAGTCTAACATAACCAACTCAATATGCGTATGCAGGCTTCGCTGCTGGCCTCCGCCGCACTGACTGCGGAGGTGGATACGCTGAAGCAGAACCTCGAGCGGTCCGAGCAAGAGCTCGGCCTAGCCAAGCAGCAGCTCGAGGAGAAGGAAGGTAAGAAATACCTTCTTGAAATATGTGAAAGGTGCAATTTCAAAAAGTGACAGGATTAACGTGGCTATTGTAGGGGCCACAACTGAGGTGGCGACCCTTAAGCAAGCGCTGTCCGAGGCCGAAAAGAGGGCGGCCATGGAGCGCACCGAGCGGGAGAAGCATGAGACGCAGGTTGGCGAGGTGCGGCAAGAGCTCCAGGCTCTTATGAAAAAACATGAGAGTTTGGAGCTTGACTCGAAGACGCGAGAGTCTGAGCTCGCGACGGCCATTGAAGATGCCAAGTCTGCCAAGGCCGAAGCCCAGAAGGCCCTCCAGGAGGTTGAGGCAATAAAAAAGATAGCGGCGGGTAAGGCATTCTTTATGCAAAGCAAGCACGTAAAAGTGAATTACTTGTCACTTACCCGAATCCGGAGCTCTCCAGGAGCATTCGCAGACTTGCCCCGTAGCGTGTCGGATGCCGCCGCCTTCTATCGAGCCGAGGAGGGAAGCTCGACGGAGAAGGTGTTCTAGTATCAGTATGCTGAGGCCGAACACCCGGTGCCCTTAAGCGACCAGCTGAAACAGCTGGTCGAGCTCCATAAGGTGGCCGAACAGGCCATGAAGGGCCTCATAGTCCGGTTGTGGCCTGGAGAGGCCATGCCTGGGAGCTACTTCGGGCTGGTGGAGGCCTGTCCAAGGCTCGAAGTCATCAAGCGCTCTGTATGCATCGAGGGTGCCCGTAGGGCACTTGCCCGTGTGAAGGTGCACTAGGGTAAGCTGGATGCTGAGAAGCTTGTGAAGGACGGGCCACCGCCGGGCAAGGAGCATCGCAAGCCCGAGATGTATTATGAGGGCATTCTGAAGGGTGCCCGCCTTGTGGCAGATGAATGTTCCATGAATGTAATTTTTCAGTAAACTCGCTCGTTTTGTCATGTGCGCTGAAAACTTGTTCATGTGCGCTAAGCAATGCTTTTTGAATTTAAAATATTACCTTCTGTGCGGCTGTTTATCAAATTTGAGAGATGGCGAGTGGTCGGCTTCTGCCCCCATGGCACGAGTGCTGGGGTGTTCGGGATAAACATGAGCGCTCTTTTTTCCATTCTTGGGTCCTTCGAGGGAGGCGCTCAACACAACGAACAAGGCAATCGGACTATAATGCTTGAACACTCTCACTTAGCCATAGAATTCTATAATTTTAAATTTCGGCGAAGCCCCTAGTGTTCGGAAGACCGAGTTCGGGGCGCTATCCACGCCTAGGCCGGACAAAGCCGACTCCTCGCTCTAAGCGGCATAAGTCTTTAGGGACTCGAAAACCTATCGAACAGCGACCAGCTCTCGCCTCATCATGACGGTCAGTTTTAGCTTTCTCTACTGAGGTGCTTAGCCCAGCTCAACTGGGGCACAATCGCAGTAGTTCTCCTAGTGCTACCTTAGCCGATATAACGGAACGTAAGGTACCAAAACATAGGAGCCGGGCAAACCCAACTATTGACCCAAGACATGATTCGGAGCCGATGCATATAATGCTATAAGTTCGGGGTGCCGCACTTGTGAAAGTGTTCGGACTTCTCACACCATGTTGTGGGGTACTTAAGCCCCTGGCGTATTGGCCGTACCAAAGTGTACGGGTGCAACATGTCATTAATGAACATATATTCGTAAAAAAGAGTAATGCAATAATAGACGGAAGCTATGCATTGTTTATTTAAAAAAGGCTGCGATCAAAGCAGGACGATACAAATAGTGCGATAAGCAAAAGATGGGACTTATCAAATATGTCCTTTCCAGGGGCGAGCTACGGAATGTTATGCGAAACAGGTACACTGCTCGTTATAGAGACCACCTTAGAGTTCCGTAGTGCGGCGTAGCTTTCTGCTTCCCTGGTTGTATCGTTTGTGCGGCAATTGTACTGCCGGACAAGCCTTCCGAAGAATGGAGTCCTGAAAATAAGAGAAAATTAAGAAATCGGCAGCCCCTAGTGCGGTTTAAACCGCGTTTCGGGCGTGCCGTGATGGTGCCCCTCCCCCTATGCCCATGGTATTTCCAGAGCGTAGTTATGTATGCGTAGCACTAGTTTCGCAAGTTTGCAAGGGCTGGGGTTGGGGCCGCATTGTTACGCTTGCTCTGATCGTGCCGGGCGGTCTTGGTGTAGGTTACTCCGGGCGCGCTTGACGGTGTCCAGACGTTTAATGGCCGGACTAGAGAATTGCCTTGAGAGGCTGCTTTGTACTTCCGCTGCGATAGCCGCCATATGCTCCTCCGTTCGGAGAGAGTGTTCGGTGTTTCCATTGACCGTGATGACGCCTCGAGGGCCTGGCATCTTGAGCTTGAGGTATGCATAGTGCGGCACCGCATTGAACTTGGCAAATGCGGTTCGCCCGAGCAGTGCGTGATAGCCACCGCAGAACGGGACTATGTCAAAGATTAACTCCTCGCTTCAGAAATTATCCGGAGATCCGAAGACCACTTCAAGTGTAACTGAGGCTCTACAGTTGGCTTCTACACCTGGTATGACGCCTTTAAAGGTCGTTCTGGTGGGTTTAATCCTCGAGGGATCGATGCCCATTTTCCGCATTGTATCCTGATAAAGCAGGTTCAGGCTGCTGCCGCCGTCCATAAGGACTCTAGTGAGGTGAAATCCGTCAATAATTGGGTCTAGAACCAATGCGGCGAATCCACCATGACGGATGCTAGTGGGGTGGTCCCTTCGATCAAAAGTGATCGGGCAGGAAGACCATGGGTTGAACTTTGGGGCGACTGGCTCCATCGCGTATACGTCCCTTAGCACACGCTTTCGCTCCCTCTTGGGGACGTGGGTTGCGTATATCATGTTCACCGTCCACACTTGTGGGGGAAAACCTTTCTGTCCACTGTTGTTCGGCGGCTGGGGCTCCTCCTCGTCATCTCTATGCAGCCCCTTGTCTCTGCTTTCGGCATTTAACTTGCCTGCCTGCTTGAACATCCAACAATCCCTGTTGGTGTGATTGGCTGGTTTTTCGGGGGTGCCATGTATCTGGCATGAGCGGTCGAGTATTCGGTCCAAACTGGACGGGCCCAGAGTATTTCTTTTGAATGGCTTTTTCCGCTAACCGGGTTTAGAGCCTTTGAATCCACCATTAGCTGTCGTATCCTCAGCATTGTCGCCGTTAATGCGGCGCTTTTTCTTGTTGTGACGCGACCTGCCACTGCTGTCCTTGGTATCCGAATTACCAGGGCTCTTGGTCATGTTATTGTTGCGAGCTAGCCAGCTGTATTCTCCTGCGCAGCGGGTCATAAGTGTCATGAGGGCTGCCATGGATTTCAGCTTTTCCTGTCCTAGGTGCCGTGCAAGCCACTCATCGTGGATGTTATGCTTGAAGGCTGCTAGGGCCTCTGCGTCCGGACAGTCGACGATTTGATTTTTCTTGGTTAGGAACCGTGTCCAGAATTGTCTGGTCGATTCCTCTGGCTGCTGAATTATGTGGCTTAGGTCATCGGCGTCTGGTGGTCGCACATAAGTGCCCTGGAAATTGTCGAGGAATGCGGCTTCCAGGTCCTCCCAACAACCAATTGATTTTGTTGGCAAGCTGTTAAGCCAATGCCGAGCTGGTCCTTTAAGCTTGAGTGGGAGGTATTTGATGGTGTGTAGGTCATCACCGCGGGCCATGTGGATATGAAGGAGATAGTCCTCGATCCATACCGCAGGATCTGTTGTGCCATCGTATGATTCGATGTTCACAGGTTTGAAACCCTTGGGGATTTGATGATCCATTACTTCATCTGTGAAGCATAGTGGGTGTGCGGCACCTCTGTATTGGGCTATATCACGATGCAGCTCAAACGAGCCTTGTCTACTGTGTTTGGCCCGGCTGGATTTACTGTATCCGGCGTGATGAGTACCGTCTCGTGCCGTGGGGCACCCACGTGATCCGTAGATCGATCTTTTTTGCCTTGCCTTGTCCTCCAATATGTCTTGCAGGTCTGGCGCATTTTCCCATGCCTTGGTATTTTTTGAGCGGCATCGGGGTGCGGCTTGAGTGGAGGGCCGAGAGGCCTCTCTGTCGCGGCCACGGGGTGGCCGGTCGGCCGCATCATGCGCTGGTGATGTAGGTTTAGGTGCTTCCTCCTCTAATTGGGGTAGCAACCTGCGCTTTGGGTATCTCTTGGAGGGGCGTTCGAGTTCATACTCTTTGGCCATAAGGACTTCAGTCCATCTGTTGGCTAGCAAATCTTGATCAGCTCTAAGTTGTTGCTGTTTTTTCTTGAGGCTGCTCGCCGTGGCCATAAGCCTGTGTTTGAAACGCTCTTGTTCGACGGGATCCTCTGGCACGACAAATTCGTCGTCATCGAGGCTTGCCTCGTTTTCGGAGGGAGGCATATAATTATCGTCCTCGACCTCTCTGTCCGCCGCTCTCTCATGAGGGCTGGCTTCTCTATCCTCTTGTGCTGAATCTTACTAGAGGTGGTTGTCTTCGGCACTGTCTGGGGTGTTATTATCTCCCGTGCCGGAATCACCGTTTTTGTTTTGGCGGGATTTAGAGCGGCGCCGCTGACGCCGGCGCTTAGGCTGCTTCTTGGAGGGGTCATCCTCCGTTGTTCCATTGCCATTGCCTTCTTTTGGGGTGTCCACCATGTATATATCATACGACGAGGTGGCTTTCTAGTGCCCTATAGGCATTGGTTCTTGATCGTCTCCTGCATCGGCGTCCATACCGTCGATGTCTTCGGAGTCGAAGTCGAGCATGTCGGTTAAGTCATCGACAGTGGCTACGAAGTGGGTGGTGGGTGGGCTTTGAATTTCTTCATCATCCGCATCCCAACCTTGCTGACCATAGTCCGGCTAGGGCTCTCCTGACAAAGAGAGAGACTTTAGTGAATTCAGAATATCGACGAAGGGCGAGTGCTGAAAGATGTCCGCGACGGTGAACTCCATGATCGGCGCCCAATCGGATTCGATCAGTCGGGGCGCGGAGGGCTCTGAGTCTAGAGAGGAGTCTGGCTCCTTGGAGTCACGGGCTTCGCAGAGAATAGGGCTGGTGTTCGGCTCGATCGCCGTAGAGATTGCAGCCCTCGAGGCGGTGTCTAACCACCCATCCTTGATTGGTGTGATCGTCTCCGAGCTAGAGGTCGGGGCGGACACACGTGCGGCCTCCAGGGCGCTGTTCGGCGGCAGAGCTAAATCATACCCATCGTGACAGTGCGGTGCGCTCGGCTGTGGCTCGAATCCGTCGAAGATCAAGTCTCCGCGGATGTCGGCCGTGTAGTTCAAACTTCCAAATCTGACCTGATGGCCAAGGGCATAGCTTTCGATCTGCTCCAGATGACCAAGCGAATTGGCCCGCAGTGCAAAGACGCCGAATACGAAGATCTGTCCGGGGAGAAAAGTCTCACCCTGGATCGCATCGCTGTTGATGATCGGAGAAGCCATCGGGCCTAAAAGTGACGACACAGAGGAACTCTCAATGAAAGCACCAATGTCGGTGTCAAAACCGGCAGATCTTGGGTAGGGGCTCCCGAACTGTGCGTCTAGGCCGGATGGTAACAGGAGGCAGGGGACACTATGTTTTACCCAGGTTCGGGCCCTCTTGATGGAGGTAAAACCCTACGTCCTGCTTGATTAATATTGATGATATGGGTAGTACAAGAGTAGATCTACCATGAGATCAGAGAGGCTAAACTCTAGAAGCTAGCCTATGGTATGATTGTTGTTGCTACGGACTAAAACCCTCCGGTTTATATAGACACCGGAGAGGGCTAGGGTTACATAGAGTCGGTTACAATGGTAGGATATCTACATATCCGTATCGCTAATGCTTGCCTTCCACGCCAAGGAAAGTCCCTTCCGGACACGGGACGAAGTCTACTTGTATCTTCATAGTCCAGGAGTCTGGCCGAAGGTATAGTCCGGCCATCTGGACACCCCCTAATCTAGGACTCCCTCAGGGATATCACCTCCTTCCTCAAGGCAGCATAGTGGGATCCCAGCTCACAAGCTCTCTGCACCATACAAAAGACAGACAGTCAGAAATCATGGAGATAAAACCAAAGTTCAGATCTACTATCACTCGGCTGACTACCAAGTCGGTGATCAAGAAGATCGAGGACAACAAGGTCCTAATCTACT
Source organism: Triticum aestivum (assembly GCF_018294505.1). Lineage (NCBI taxonomy): Eukaryota > Viridiplantae > Streptophyta > Magnoliopsida > Poales > Poaceae > Triticum > Triticum aestivum. Next base: position 351,488,137 of record NC_057794.1, read on the forward strand.
ATCACGTGGCTGACCACTGAGTCAGCTATGAAGAAGATTGAGGACAACAATGCCCAGATCTACTATCACTCTACTGACCACTGAGTCAGCTATGAAGATGACTGAGGACAACAATGCCCTAATCTACCTTCATTCGGCTGACTTCCGAGTTAGCAATGAAGAAGATTGAGGACAACAACACCCTGATCTACTTCATTCGCCTGACTTCTGAGTCAGCAATGAAGAAGATTGAGGACAACAACACCCTGATCTACTTCATTCAGCTGACTTTCGAGTCAGCAATGTAGAAGATTGAGGCCAACAACACCCTGATCCACCTTCATTCGATTGACTTCCGAGTTAGCAATGAAGAAGATCCTATCTATTGGCTCACTAGAATACGAGCAGCCTGAGTACCATGCAATAGTTCTAAAGACTGCGCCGATTGCCCGTAATCGACATCAGTCTCCAAGACTACACCCAGTGGGTGCACTCAGCGTGCCCCACTAAAAGTGACTTGTGTTGAGCTAAAAATGGCAAATAGCCCTAGGGCAAAGGGGCCATAGTTCTAAGACTACCACCGACTGTCTCCAGTCAACGGTAGCCTTGAGGACCACATCCAGCGGGTGCACTCAGCGTTCCCTCACTAGATCGCAAACACTCGGAAATGCCCCGAGTGAAACCGACGACATCAAAAAGCATTAAGTTCTAAGACTCCTGATGATTGTTTCCAGTCAACAGGAGCCTCAGGGACTACACCCAGTGGGTGCACTCGGCGTGCCCCCACTGGAACATCATCACACCTAGTGGGTGTGCCCGGCGCAAACCCACTTGTCGGCATTTTGGGAACTGGGGTACCCAGACTTGCCTGCCTACGGCCCATGGCCTGGCTCCATCTATGGCCTGGTACGGCCCATCTATAACACTTTCAAGACAAGACCGTCGCGAGGGGCCAAGCCTCGCGAGGCGGGTGACATCAAGACCTCTAGAGGGAGCGGCCTCCCCTGGTTGCCTCCTAAGGAGTGGAGATTTTTATGCAGGTGCCCACCTCATGAGGTTGAGGTGATGCAAGACATGACGACCGAGGCCAGGCGAGCGCCAGCGGGCGCAGAGGAGCAGGTTTCCTCTTTGGTGCTAAGGAGGCAAGCGCAGGCGCGGGGTCCCGAGGAATCAGCCAAAGGTTTGCATTCCCGTGCAACAAGACCATGATTTCCAGGACGAATGTCATCAATGAGCCCATCACAGCGTCACGACCAGAAGATTTGCAGGCGAAGACCACCTTTCGTCGGGATAAGATGTACTACTTGTCTCCTTTCAAATTGGCCACTGTGGGATCCCTTCCCTCCTATGTTTTGGAGGAAGAGGACCAAGGCCACTATAAATATAGGTTAGCCACCACTATAGAAGTGTTGGGGAACGCAATATTTCAAAAAAATTCCTACGATCACGCAAGATCTATCTAGCAGATGCATAGCAATGAGAGGGGAGAGTGTGTCTACGTACCCTCGTAGACCGAAAGCGGAAGTGTTTAGTAACGCAGTTGATGTAGTCGAACGTCTTCATGATCCAACCGATCAAGTACCGAACGCATGGCACCTCCGCGATCTGCACACGTTTAGCTCGGTGACGTCCCTCGTACTCTTGATCCAGCTGAGGCCGAGGGTGAGTTCCTTTAGCACGACGACGTGTTGACGGTGATGATGAAGTTACCGACGCAGGGCTTCACCTAAGCACTACGACAATATGACCAGGGTGTAAAACTGTGGAGGGGGCACCGCACACGGCTAAAGATCAACTTGTGTGTCTACGGGGTGCCCCCTCCCCTGTATATAAAGGAGGGGAGGAGGAGGAGGGCTGGCCTCAAGGGGTGCGCCCAAAGGGGGATTCCTACTCCTAGTAGGAGTAGGCTTCCCACTTTCCTACTCCAAGTAGGAGAAGGAGAGGGAGAGGGAGAAGGGAAGAGGGGGGGCGCCGCCCCCTCCTAGTCCAATTCGGACCAGCCCATGGGGGCGCGCTGCCTCCCCTTGTGGCCCTTCTCTCCTTTCCACTAAAGCCCAATAAGGCCCAATACTTCCGCGGTGAATTCCCGTAACTCCCTGGTTCTCCGAAAAATACCCGAATGACTCGGAACCTTTCCGATGTCCGAATATAGCCTTTCAATATATGAATCTTTACCTCTCGACCATTTTGAGACTCCTCGTCATGTCTGTGATCTCATCTGGGACTCCGAACAAACTTCAGTCATCAAATCACATAACTCATAATACAAATCGTCATTGAATGTTAAGCGTGCGGACCCTACGGGTTCGAGAACTATGTAGAAATGACTGAGACACATCTCCGTTCAATAACCAATAGCGGAACCTGGATGCTCATATTGGCTCCTACATATTCTACGAACATCTTTATTGGTTAAACCGCATAACAACATGTGTTGTTCCCTTTGTCATCGGTATGTTACTTGGCAGAGATTTGATCGTCGGTAACATCATACCTAGTTCACTCTCGTCACCGGCAAGTCTCTTTACTCGTTTCGTAACGCATCATCCCATGACTAACTCATTAGTCACATTACTTGCAAGGCTCATAGTGATGTGCATTACTGAGAGGGCCCAAAGATACCTCTTCAATACACGGAGTGACAAATCCTAATCTTGATCTATGCCAACTCAACAAACATAATCGGAGACACCTGTAGAGCATCTTTATAATCACCCAGTTAAGTTGTGACGTTTGATAGCACACTAAGTGTACCTCCGGTATTCGGGAGTTGCATAATCTCATAGTTATAGGAACATGTATAAGTCATGAAGAAAGCAATAGCAATAAACTAAACGATCATAGTGCTAAGCTAACGGATGGGTCTTGTCCATCACATCATTCTCTAATGATGTGATCTCGTTCATCAAATGACAACACATGTCTATGGTCAGGAAACATAACCATCTTTGATTAACGAGCTAGTCAAGTAGAGGCATACTAGGGACACTTTGTTTGTCTATGTATTCACACATGTACTAAGTTTCCGATTAATACAATTCTAGCATGAATAATAAACATTTATCATGATATAAGGAAATATAAATAACAACTTTATTATTGCCTCTAGGGCATATTTCCTTGAAGAAGGCAACTCTCTCCAGATCAGATACACACCTCACTTACTCACACCCACACCAAAGCAGACCTCGTGAGGTTGTTCTTCCCTTGTACTATTTCATACTCAGCCCCTTGTGAGGCTAATCTGAAGGAAATATGCCCTAGAGGCAATAATAAAGTTGTTATTTTATATTTATTTATATCATGAAAAATGTTTATTATTCATGCTAGAATTGTATTAACCAGAAACTTGTATACAAGTCACAAGGCCTTTCTTTAGTTGTTCTTTCAACTTGGCATTCTCCTCCACAAGGTGCACATGCTCACAATAAGGATTAGTAGCATTTACTTTATCAATTAACACAAAAGGAGGGTACGTTGCTATCTCCTTGGTTAGCTTCACTTGGAGGTGATCATGAGACTCCTAGAGGGAAGTGTGAGCACCCTTAAAGACCTTGTGAGCCTTGTGGAGTATGTCAAACTCCTCTTTGAGTTTCTCATGGCCAATCCCAAGTGCAACTTTCTCGAATTTAAGCACACGGGTAAGAATAATAGCATGATCAAGATCCTTTTGTAATTTAGCAAAGCCAACATTGTGTGACTCCTCAAAAGCCAAACGAAGGCATCACTCTTCCTCAAGAGAAATGGAAAGATCTGTTATCTCATCAGCATAGTCACGACTATGCCCTTCCAACTTGGAGATCGTGTACTCATGAGACTCAATGATATCATTGGCCTCACTAAGGTATTCCAAGAGAGCAACAAAGTGCTTCTTGGTTTCACCCTTGAGCTTGTTCAAGAACTTGTCAAACTCATTCTCATCAACTTTCACCACCTCACTATCATCTACACAATCTAGCAAGGAAGAAGTAGTAGTGATGGTGGTTTGATGTTGGGTGTTACCTTGTTGATACCTTTGGCCATGAGACACTTGGCAATGAGGTTCTCATTGGGGGTGCCGAAGAGAGACAACTTGGAAGGGGAAGAGGTGGCGATGGCCACGGTTGCCATTGCCATTCATTCACCACTTGTATCTTCATCATCATCATTGGAGGTGTACTCTTCATGTGCCAACAACCCCTTTTGAGGTATCTTCTTGGTGAAGTTGTTCTTGTTTGGAAAGTACTTGGCTTTGTCTTTGCGAATGAGCTTGTCACCATTGTCCTCCCTTTTCTCATAGGGACAATCCACCACAAAGTGCCTCACATTGCTGCAATTGTAGCAGGTCCTCACTTGTTGCTTGCTCTTTGAACCACTTGAGTTGTTCTTGGAGAAGTTGGGCCTTGAGTTCCTCTTGTTGCCCCAAAATTTCCTTAACGCAAGAGCCATGTGCTCGTGGTAAGCATATTTGGTGTCTTCGGGGCAACTCTCTTCTTCTTCCTCCTCTTCTTCTTCCGGAATGACCTTGGCCTTCAAGGCAAGGTTGGGAGAGGCTTTCTTTGACCGGACACGAGCTAGAGCATTGTCGGCAGTCTTGTTCATGATGTTCATGGCAATAAACTCATCCAACACTTCACTTGAAGACAAGGTGTGGAAATCCGGCCTTTGATGAATCACGGGAGGACATGGCCTTGTTGAATGGCATGATGGCCTTGAGAAACTTGTGCTTGATCCAATTGTCATCCGTATCTTTGCTCCCTGATCTTGGAGGGCAGCCGCAAGAGTTGTCAACCTCCGATAGAGATCGCGAGGATCCTCATCTTCTATCATCACAAATTCATCAGCCTCATCAAGAACCACTTCAAAGTTGGACCGTTGTATGCTTGAGCTCCCTTGTACGAAGATATGATGTGTTCCCAACAATCCTTTGCACGGGAGAAGGGACGCAAGTGAGATAGATATTCGGGAGGCACCGCTGCTTGGAGGATGAACAAAGCGGAGTGATTGTATTGATTGTCTGCCTCTTCTCTTGGGGTGAGGTTGTTTGGATCATGCGGGTAGAATTCGTGCTCGATGATTCTCCAAAGATATGTTGAGCTGTGATTCAAATGAGACTTATTACAAAAAACCCAATTAGTGAAATCACCCTTCACTAGTTTAGGAGGAGTGTCGGTGTCAAAACTGGCGGATCTCGGGTAGGGGGTCCCGAACTATGCGTCTAAGGCGGATGGTAACAGGAGTCAGGGGACACGAAGTTTTACCCAGGTTCGGGCCCTCTTGATGGAGGTAATACCCTACGTCATGCTTGATTGTTCTTGATGATATGAGTATTACAAGAGCTGATCTACCACGAGATCAGAGAGGCTAAACCCTAGAAGCTAGCCTATGGTATGATTGTATGTTGTCCTACGGACTAAAACCCTCCGGTTTATATAGATACCGGAGGGGGCTAGGGTTACACAAGATCGGTTACAAAGGAGGAGATATACATATCCGTATTGCCTAGCTTGCCTTCCACGCCAAGTAGAGTCCCATCCGGACATGAGACAAAGTCTTCAATCTTGTATCTTCATAGTCCAACAGTTCGGCCAAAGGATATAGTCCGGCTGTCCGGAGACCCCCTAATCTAGGACTCCCTCAGTAGCCCCTGAACCAGGCTTCAATGACGATGAGTCTGGCGCGCAGTGTTGTCTTCGGCATTGCAAGGCGGGTTCCTCCTCTGAATACACCATGGAAGAGTTTGAATACAAGGATAGTGTCCGACCCTGCAAAATAAGTTCCACATACCACCATAGAGAGAATAATATTTCCACAAATCTAATCTGCTGACACGTTTCGGCAGCATTACATCATGCCACGGCCCGGTAATTATTTGAACTGTTTTTCTTTAACCAGCCCCACACATAACGCGAGGCAGTTTCTTGACACGTCTTGTCGTAGCAGAGATCGTGTTCCCCTTATCACGGGATTCACATCAATACAAACATGGGTAACCCAACCGTGCCTGTTGGTATGACTCCTAGATCTTTAGGTAAGTCTTGAACGGCCACGAGGAGGATGCCTGATATTCATCCCCTTTATAAAGGGACAAGGCTTTTCCTTTTTTCCCTCCTATGCTCAATCGAATCCTTCCCCCGCCTCGAGTTCTAACACCCAAAGCTCAGGTCAGGTGCTTCGGACCTTCAATCATGTCCGGCTCCAGCCTTCAAGACCGGTGGATGCCTTCCTCCGTCACGGAGGAGGACATCAAGAAGTTGAGGGAGGCCAGATATCTGACCGCCGAAATTTCGCATAGGCCGCCCGCACGAGGGCAGGTCGTGCCTACTCCTGAACCCAATGAGAGCATTGTGTTCGTCTCCCACTTCCTCCGAGGACTAGGCCTCGCTCTGGATCCCTTTGTTAGGGGTCTTATGTTCTATTATGGGCTGGATTTTCATGATCTGGCCCCGGATTCCCTTCTTCACATCTTGTCATTTATTGTCATATGTGAGGCCTTCCTCCGCATTACCCCTCACTTCGGCCTGTGGCTCAAGACCTTCGATGTGAAGCCGAAGATGGTCAAGGGGCAATACGCAGCATGCGGAGGTGCTCTAATAAGCAAAATTGCTGACGCTCCATGGCCAAAGGGTTCCTTTCCAGAGGTGACCGGATTGTGGCAACAGGAGTGGTTTTACGTCACAGCTCCCCGAAGTGCCAAATGGGTAGCTGCCCCCACCTTTCGCTCGGGCCCCCCACCACAACTGATGTCATGGATCAGCAGGGGGGTGAGCTGGGGTCCAACCAAGGACGTGCCAATACTGCAGAGCCGCATCCGAGATCTCTTCGAGGGAGATTTCAGTCTGGTTATGGTAATGCAAGTTATGCTGGTTCGTCAAGTCCAGCCGTGGAAACGTCGGCCCCTCCGCATGTGGGAATTCAACCCAGAAGGACCGTGCACTATTCAGCATTTCCTCGGCATGACACACGAGGAGATGTACAAATCGTTCTTCGGACCCCAAATAGAGTGTCCGGACACTACCGAGGACGTGGGCCTGAGCTGCAACCGCCCAGCTGCCCAAGTAAGTAATCCCATGGCCGAACACACTGTGTTTTTATTTATCATGACATCTGAAGAATCGCTCTTTGGCCAGGACTGGACAACAAAGGCGAAGATGATCTGGTGTTCGGCCCCCCTTCTTGAAGGCTTGGACAATCCGGTGCTAGAAAAGATGCTCGAGCCAGCACCTTGTCTAGTGCCCTCAAAGGAAGATGAAGGGGGGAGTAAAGAGGGCGAAAGCGGGCCTCCATCGCTACCTATTCCAATCGAGGGAATGGGCGCCTCCGCGAGGGAGGATAACCAAGGGGAAGAATCTGACATTCTTTCTCCCCGGGGAAGGAAGAGGACTACCTCTGAAGATCCGGAAACTAAGGTTTCCAAACGGGAGAAGAAATCTCCGCCAGAGGGTCCTGCCTCGGAGGGCATTCTTGCCGCACAATGTCCGCGCGGAGATCATCCCTCTACCGAGCTGTAAGTAATCAAAAAGTACTTAATAGCAAAGATATCCTACCTTACTTCCGAAGACAATAACCGATGCTTGTAAATTGTAGTCCGGATCGCAGCCTTTCTCGACAGAGTTCATCTTCGGGGGATCTTCTTCCGGAGATGATGGAGAGCGAAACGCCTCCCCTGGAGTCCCCAGCTCAAGAAGTGGGTGACCTTGAAGTGTCGTCGCGAAGGGTACCTCCGGATCCAATATCGCCAGAGGATAACCCTTTGGCTGCTTGGCATCCCCAGTATCTGGCTCCTAAGGAGAGCGACAGCAAGGGTCTGTACTATGTATGGTCGGACGCGCTGAAGGATCTTCTGGGGCAAGCTGTCGTCTTAGAAGCGCATCATACGCTAATGGGTACGGTAATTGAAAGGATTTCATCCGCCGAAAGCGGTTTGCACAAAGCTTTTATGAGTCTTCTGAAAGGGTTCGAGGTACGTGAAATAATGTATGCCTTTAACAGTACCGCATACATTAGGTATGCCCATGCAGATAGTAGCCCCTGAGACTCTGGTTGTTGTCGAGAATGGCGGCAAACAGAGGAGCATAGTCCAAGGTAATAACCAGACCGCCTTTATGTGCAGGTGGTTGAAGCTCCGGTGGCTAGCCGGACGGATGGGTTTGCCGAACTAAAGCGGCAACTGGATGCGGCAGATGCCGACATCGTGCTTGTCAACAAGCGGCTTGACGAGGCACAGGGTGAGTGTTTTTTCTGGTGATCGTCACATAATAAGAGCAGCATGATGCCAGTATCTTTAATATGTTGTGACTGCAGATGGAGCTGCCACCGTGGAGACCCTTCGAGCGGAGCTTGCCTGAGCCAAGGAGCAAGCAAGGAGTAGCAATGTGGCCGCTTTACAGGCGGTCGAAGAGTTAAGGGCCGAACAGGCCGCGCATTGCGAAAGCAAGGAAAAAATAGCCAAGATGGTTGTAGAGTTAAAAGATGCTGCTGACCGTTACCGGCTTCTTGAAGAAGAAAACCGGGCGAAGGAGACGGACCTGGAGAAGGCACGGTTGGCTGCCAAGGAAGCCCGCTCCAAAATTAGAGTGACGAAGGAGGAGCTGAATCAAGCTGCAGATATCGTGTCTTGGAAGCCCTTCTTGTTGCAGACTAAGTTTAGAGATCCGAAGTATGCTCCTCTGGACCGGCTATGGACTTTTGCGGACGTGTACATGGATTTGGCTGCAAGTGCTGCTGATGCGGCCGAGTACTTCAAGGATCAGAAAGGTCCCGAAGTGGAAAAAGCTGTTCTGGTCACAATTTCACGCTCCAGTCCGTCCGCTGCTTCTGAATGAGCGATTGACCGGTTGGGCCGAGCTCCATAGGTTGTTTGGACTTGCAATGAGGTCCGTTGTGGATCACCTGTGGCCGGGAGGGCCAAGGCCAAGTAGCTACTTTAGCTTAGTGCAACAATTCATTGAAGTTGTGCCACGCATCGATGCTGTAAAGAGATCAGCGTGCATAGAAGGTGCGTGGATGGCCCTTGCCCGTGTCAAAACATATTGGGCGGAGATGGAGGCCACCACTCTTGTGGCACAGGGTTCGGACATAGGCCGAGTGGCTGCCGAGCACTACTTTGAAGAAGTCCTTGAAGGCGCTCGGTCGATAGAGGCTCAATGCTCGAAGAATATTATTTTCCAGTGACGTGTAGTCCCATTGTACAAACAATGTTTTTCTGAATTAATCAAGGTTGTATTTATACTTTTGCCCAAAAGTACTATATGCCTCTTGTGCGGCGTTTATGTATATATGTATATAACCTGAAAGTTTGCAGTCGTCGGCTTCCGCCCCCACGCACATAATGCGGGGGTGTTCGCAAAAGATGCATATCCACACTTGATCCAATGTCTTGGTCCGTTAAGGAGGTGCTAGCGTAGCGAACGAGGCAATCGGACTATGTTGCTTTAACACTTTCACTTAGCCATAGGAGTTTGACAGTGGGGCTACTATATAGCCCCTGGTACTTCTGCGCTCGTCCGAATACAGTGCGCGTACATACATGACCGGGAAATGGCCCTTCGTTAATGCGGAGGAATCTCGAAGATTCCGATTAGTCGGCGAGTGGTTGACCAGTCTCTCGCTATATCATGATAGTCAGTTTTCGGCTTTCTCTACTAAGGTGCTCATCCGGATGAACCAGGGCACAATCGCAGTAGTTCTCCCAGTGCTACCTTAGCCGATATAACGGAACGTAAGGTACCAAAACGTGGGAGCCGGGCAAACCCAACATTTGACCAAAGACATGATTCGGAGCTGATGCATATAGGGCCAAACTCGCGACGCCGAACACTCCCTAAGGTGTTTGGTCTTTATAACATATACCGGGCTAAACAATGCCCTTTATAAGCAACCCCATGTGTCCAGGTATGTGCAAAATCCTGGCGTGGCCACATGCCAATAATGTCGGCATCCTTCTCGGTTGTGTGGAGTATCCGGAGGATGTGAGCAACAAGAGACAATAAAAAAGGTTTACGCAGGGCCTTAATCTAAAAAGAAACCTTTGGGTGGGTCCTTGCTGCACGTCTGCGCCTGTGTCTCCGTTGTGCCGTGTCCTGGACGGGTGTAGCATGATTGTAACCTGCAAAAGGAAAAAACTTAGGTGAAAGTTGTCGTGCTGAAAAGAAGAATGAGTTATCAGAATTCCAGAGAAGCCTAGTTGAGCCGGGCTGGCCCTGATTACACGCCGGAAGCCCCTGGCATCGTTTTATGAGGGTTTGAAAACCAATCTCATGCGTGTATGATGGAACGCCGGACTTGTCTAACCGTGTCCGTGGTCTTGACGACCTGCCATTTTTCTGGTTGGTGAGGCCGTCTAGTGTGCGGCTGTTAGAGTCGCCGCGTCCTCTTCCGTAAGTGAAGAACGGTTGGTATTTCCGCTAACTGTAATGACGCCTCGTGGACCGGGCATCTTGAGCTTGAGAAAAGCATAATGCGGTATTGCGTTAAAATGAGCGAAAGCTGCCCTTCCGAGTAGTGCTTGAAAATCACTTCGGAATGGAGCAATGTGAAAAGTTAACATTTCACTTCGGAAGTTATCGGGAGAACCGAATACCACCTCTAGTAGTAGAGAGCCCGTGTAGTGGGCTGCTACGTCTTGAGATTGCGTTGGTTTTCCCCGAAGAGGAAGGGATGATGCAGCAGAGTAGCGTAAGTATTTCCCTCAGTTTTTGAGAACCAAGGTATCAATCCAGTAGGAGGCCACGCTCAAGTCCCTCCTACCTGCACAAAGCGATAGCTACTCGCAACCAACGCGATTAGGGGTTGTCAATCCCTTCACGGTCACTTACGAGAGTGAGATCTGATAGATATAATATTTTTGGTATTTTTGGTATAAAGATGCAAAGTAAAAATTAAAAAGCAAAGTAAAAAAGCAAAGCAAGATTAAAGTGATGGAGATTGATATGATGAGAATAGACCCGGGGGCCATAGGTTTCACTAGTGGCTTCTCTCAAGAGCATAAGTATTCTACGATGGGTGAACAAATTACTGTTGAGCAATTGACAGAATTGAGCATAGTCCATGACAAGTAGATTGAAACGATTCTGCATCTACTACTATTACTCCACTCATCGACCGCTATCCAGCATGCATCTAGAGTATTAAGTTAATGAAAACTGACTAACGCCTTAAGCAAGATGACATGATATAGAGAGATAAATTCATGCAATATGAAATAAACCCCATCTTGTTATCCTCGATGGCAATGATACAATACGAGCCTTGCTGCCCCTTCTATCACTAGGTAAGGACACCGCAAGATCGAACCCAAAGCTAAGCACTTCTCCCATGGCAAGAACTACCAATCAAGTTGGCCAAACCAAACAGATAATTCGAAGAGACTTGAAAAGATAACCAATCATACATAAAAGAATTCACAGAAGATTCAAATATTATTCATAGATAGACTTGATCATAAACCCACAATTCATCGGTCTCAACAAACACACCGCAAAAAGAAGATTACATCGAATAGATCTCCACAAGAGAGGGGGAGAACTTTGTATTGAGATTCAAAGAGAGAGAAGAAGCCATCTAGCTACTAACTATGGACCCGAAGGTCTGAGGTAAACTACTCACACTTCATCAGAGAGGCTATGATGATGTAGAAGCCCTCCGTGATGACAGCCCTCTCCGACGGAGCTCCGGAACATGCCCCAAGATGGAATCTCGTGGATACAGAAAGTTGCGGTGGTGGAATTAGGTTTTTGGCTCCTGTTCTAATCGTTTGGGGGTACGTAGGTATATATAGGAGGAAGGAGTACGTCGGTGGAGCACCGAGGGGCCCACGAGGCAAGGGGCGCGCCCTAGGGGGGGCACCCCCCACCCTCGTGACCTCCTCTTTGACCCCCTGGAGTAGGGTCCAAGTCTCCTGGATCACGTTCGGTGAGAAAATCACGTTCCCGGAGATTTTATTCCGTTTGGACTCCGTTTGATATTCTGTTTCTCCGAAACACTGAAATAGGCAAAAAAAACAACAATTCTGGGTTGGGCCTCCGGTTAATAGGTTAGTCCCAAAAATAATATAAAAGTGGAAAATAAAGCCCAATATAGTCCAAAACAGTAGATAATATAGCATGGAGCAATCAAAAATTATAGATACGTTGGAGACGTATCAGGCATCCCCAAGCTTAATTCCTGCTCGTCCTCGAGTAGGTAAATGATAAAAAGAGAATTTTTGATACGGAGTGCTACTTGGCATAATTTCAATGCAAATCTTCTTAATTGTGGTAGGAATATTCAGATTAGAAAGATTCAAGACAAAAGTTTATATTGACATAAAAATAATAATACTTCAAGCATACTAACAACGCAATTATGTCTTCTCAAAATAACATGGCCAAAGAAAGTTATCCCTACAAAATTATATAGTCTGGCTATGCTCCATCTTCACCACACAAAGTATTTAAATCATGCACAACCCCGATGACAAGCCAAGCAATTGTTTCATACTCTAACTTTTTCAAAACTTTTTCAATCTTCACGCAATACATGAGCGTGAGCCATGGATATAGCACTATAGGTGGAATAGAATGGTGGTTGTGGAGAAGACAAAAAGGAGGGGAAGATAGTCTCACATCAACTAGGCGTATCAACGGGCTATGGAGATGCCCATCAATAGATATCAATGTGAGTGAGTAGGGGTTGCCATGCAACGGATGCACTAGAGCTATAAATGTATGAAAGCTCAAAAAAGAAACTAAGTGGGTGTGCATCCAACTTGCTTGCTCACGAAGACCTAGGGAAATTTTGAGGAAGCCCATCATTGGAATATACAAGCCAAGTTCTATAATGTAAAATTCCCACTAGTATATGAAAGTGACAACATATGAGACTCTCTATATGAAGAACATGGTGCTACTTTGAAGCACAATATATGAGACTCGCTATATCATGGTGCTACTTTGAAGCACAAGTGTGGAAAAAAAGATAGTAGCAATGCCCCTTTTTATTTATTTTCTTTTTTGGGGGGCCTTCTTTTTTCTTTGGCCTTTCTCTTTTTTTGGGGACAATGCTCTATTGAATGATGATCATCACACTTTTATTTATTTACAACTCAATGATTACAACTCGATTCTAAAACAAAGTATGACTCTATATGGATGCCTCCGGCGGTGTACCAGGATATGCAATGAATCAAGAGTGACAAGTATGAAGAAATTATGAATGGTGGATTTGCCACAAATACTATGTCAACTACATGATCATGCTAAGCAATATGACAATGATGAATATGTCATGATGAACTAGATGGTGGAAAGTTGCATGGCAATATATCTCCGAATGGCTAAGGAAATGCCATAATAGGTAGGTATGGTGGATGTTTTGAGGAAGGTATGTGGTAGGTGTATGATACCGGCAAAAGCTGCGCGGTATTAGAGAGGCTAGAAAAGGTGGAAGGGTGAGAGTGCGTATGATCCATGGACTCAACATTAGTCATAAAGAACTCATATACTTATTGCAAAAATCTAGAAGTTATCAAAGCAAAGTGTTACGCGCATGCTCCTAGGGGGATAGATTGGTAGGAAAAGACCATCGCTCGTCCCCGACTGCCACTCATAAGGAAGACAATCAATAAACAAATCATGCTCCGACTTCGTTACATAACGGTTCACCATACGTGCATGCTACGGGAATCACAAACCTTAACACAAGTATTATTTAAATTCACAACTACTCAACTAGCATGACTTTAATATTATCACCTCCATATCTCAAAACAATTATCATGCTTCAATCTTTTCTTAGTATTTAACACACTCAAAAGAAAGTTTCACAAATCTTGAATACCAAGCATATTATTATTAAGCAAATTACCATGCTATTAAGAGACTCTCAAAATAATTTAAGTGAAGCATGAGAGATCAATAGTTTTTTTAAAACAAATCCACCACCATGCTCTAAAAGATCTAAGTGAAGCACATAGAGCAAAATTACATAGCTCAAAAGATATAAGTGAAGCACATAGAGCATAACTACTTAGCTCAAAAGATATAAGTGAAGCACATAGAGTATTCTATCAAATTTTAATTCATGTATGGCTCTCTCAAAAGGTGTGTACAGCAAGGATGATTGTGGAATACTAAGACACAAAGACACAAATAATACAAGACGCTCCAAGCAAAACACATATCATGTTGGTGAATAAAAATATAGCTCCAAGTAAATTACCGATAGAAGTGGACGAAAGAGGGGATGCCTTCCAGGGCATCCCCAAGCTTTGACTTTTTGGTGTCCTTGGATTATATTGGGGGTGCCATGGGCATCCCCAATCTTAGTCTCTTGCCACTCCTTGTTCCATGATCCATCAAAAGAATTCACCCAAAACTTGAAAACTTCACAACACACAACTCAAAATAGAAAACTCGTGAGCTCCGTTAGCAAAAGAAAACAAAAGACCATTTCAAGGTACTGTAATTAACTCATTATTTATTTATATTGGTGTTAAACCTACTGTATTCCAACTTCTCTATGGATTATAAACTATTTTACTAACCATAGATTCATCAAAATAAGCAAACAACACACGAAAAACAGAATCTGTCAAAAACAGAACAGACTGTAGTAATATGTAGCTAGCGCAAGATATGGAACCCCAAAAATTCTAAAATAAATTGCTGGACGTGAGTAATTTATCAATTAATCATCTGCAAAAATAATTAACTAAATATCACTCTTCAAATAAAAATTACAGCAGTTCTCGTGAGCGCTAAAGTTTCTGTTTTTTACAGCAAGTTCAACAAGACTTTCCCCAAGTCTTCCCAACGGTTCTACTTGGCACAAACACTAATTAAACACAAAAAACACAACCAAAACAGAGGCTAAATAATTTATTTATTACTAAACAGGAGCAAAAAGCAAGGAATAAAAATAAAATTGGGTTTCCTCCCAACAAGCGCTATCATTTAACGCCCCTAGCTAGGCATAAAAGCGAGGATAGATCTAGGTATTGCCATCTTTGGTAGGCAATACATAAGTGGCTCTCATGATAGTTTCATATGGTAATTTTATTTTCTTTCTTGGAAAGTGTCCCATGCCCTTTTTTAATGGAAATTGAAATTTAATATTCCCTTCCTTCATATCAATAATCGCACCAACCGTTCTAAGGAAAGGTCTACCAAGAATAATACGGCAAGAAGGATTGCAATCTATATCAAGAACAATGAAATCTACAGGCACATAATTCCTATTTGCAACAATAAGAACATCATTAATCCTTCCCATAGGTTTCTTAATAGTGGAATCCGCAAGATGCAAGTTTAGAGAGCAATCATCAAAATCGCGGAAATCTAGTAAATCACACAAAGTTTTGGGAATAATAGAGACACTAGCACCCAAATCACACAAAGAATAAAACTCATGATCTTTAATTTTAATTTTAATAGTTGGTTACCACTCATCATAGAGTTTTCTAGGGATAGAAACTTTCAACTCAAGTTTTTCTTCATAAGATTGCATCAAGGCATCAACAATATGTTCGGTAAAGGCTTTATTTTGACTATAAGCACGTGGAGAATTTAGCACGGATTGCAACAAGGAAATACAATAAATTAAAGAGCAACTTTCATAATTAAATTCCTTGAAATCCAATATAGTGGGTTTAGCAACATCTAGATTTTTACTTCTTTCAATCCCACTTTCATCAATTTCATCATTAAGATCTAAATACTCCGAATTTTTAGAATGCCTTCTAGGTAAAGGAAGATCATATTCAGTTTCATCAAGATTCATATTGCAAAAAAAATATTTAATAGGGGACACATCAATAACTTTTAGATCTTCATCTTGATTTTCATAGGAATTGGAGGAACACGCTTTAATAAAGGCATCTTTGGAAGCACGCATCCTAGCGGTTCTTTCCTTGCACTCATCAATGGAAATTCTCATGGCTTTGAGAGACTCATTGATATCATGTTTAGGAGGAATAGATCTAAGCTTTAAAGAATCAACCTCAAGAAGGATTACTAGGATATGGCCTAGGATTAGAATTCCCTCTATAAGTGTTGTTACCAAAATTATTCCTACCAACAAAATTCACATCCATAGATTCATTGTTATTCTCAATCAAAGTAGACAAAGGCATATCATTAGGATCAGAAGAAACACTCTTAGTAGCAAATAATTTCATAAGTTCATCCATCTTTCCACTCAACACATTAATTTCTTCTATCGCATGCACTTTTTTATTAGAAGATCTTTCAGTATGCCGTTGAGAATAATTAACCATAATATTATCTAGGAGTTTAGTAGCATATCCTAAAGTGATTTCCATAAAAGTGCCTCCCGCGGCCGAATCTAGAAGATTTCTAGAAGCAAAATTCAATCCGGCATAAAAAATTGTATGATCATCCACAAATTCAAACCATGAGTAGGGCAATTACGTATCATTAATTTCATTCTCTCCCAAGCTTGTGCAACATGTTCATGATCAAGTTGTTTAAAGTTCATAATATCGTTTCTAAGAGAGATGATCTTAGCGGGAGGAAAATACTTAGAGATAAAAGCATCTTTACACTTGTTCCATGAATCAATACTATTCTTAGGCAAAGACAAAAACCAAGCTTTAGCACGATCTCTAAGCGAAAAAGGAAATAGCTTTAATTTAACGACATCATTATTGACATCTTTTTTCTTTTGCATATCACATAAATCAATGAAGCTATTCAGATGAGTAGTGGCATCTTCACTAGGAAGGCCTGCGAATTGATCTTTCATAACAAGATTCAACAAAGCAGTATTAATTTCACAAGATTCAGCATCGGTAAGAGGAGCAATCGGAGTGCTAAGGACATCATTATTATTGGTATTGGTGAAGTCACACAATTTAGTATTATCTTGAGCCATCGCGACAAACAAGCAAACTAGCACATAAGCAAACAAGAGAAAACGGGCAAAAAGAGGCAAATAGAGAGGGAGGATAGAGAGAGAGGGCGAATAAAACGGCAAGGGTGAATTGGGGGGAGAGGAAAACGAGAGGAAAATGGAAAATAATGTAATGTGAGAGATAGGGATTGCGATGGGTACTTGGTATGTTGACTTTTTGCATAGACTCCCCGGCAACGGCGCCAAAAATCCTTCTTGCTACGTCTTGAGCTTGCGTTGGTTTTCCCCGAAGAGGAAGGGATGATGCAGCAGAGTAGCGTAAGTATTTCCCTCAGTTTTTGAGAACCAAGGTATCAATCCAGTAGGAGGCCACGCTCAAGTCCCTCGTACCTGCACAAAGCGATAGCTATTCACAACCAACGCGATTAGGGGTTGTCAATCCCTTCACGGTCACTTACGAGAGTGAGATCTGATAGATATAATATTTTTGGTATAAAGATGCAAAGTAAAAAGTAAAAGCAAAGCAAGATTAAAGTGATGGAGATTGATATGATGAGAATAGACCCGAGGGCCATAGGTTTCACTAGTGGCTTCTCTCAAGAGCATAAGTATTCTACGGTGGGTGAACAAATTACTGTTGAGCAATTGACAGAATTGAGCATAGTTATGAGAATATGTAGGCATGATCATGTATATAGGCATCACGTCCGTGACAAGTAGATCGAAACGATTCTGCATCTACTACTATTACTCCACTCATCGACCGCTATCCAGCATGCATCTAGAGTATTAAGTTAAAAACAAAGTAACGCCTTAAGCAAGATGACATGGTGTAGAGAGATAAATTCATGCAATATGAAATAAACCCCATCTTGTTATCCTCGATGGCAACGATACAATACGTGCCTTGCTGCCCCTTCTGTCACTAGGTAAGGACACCGCAAGATCGAACCCAAAGCTAAGCACTTCTCCCATGGCAAGAACTACCAATCTAGTTGGCCAAACCAAACGGATAATTCGAAGAGACTTGCAAAGATAACCAATCATACATAAAAGAATTCAGAGAAGATTCAAATATTATTCATAGATAGACTTGATCATAAACCCACAATTCATCGGTCTCAACAAACACACCGCAAAAAGAAGATTACATCGAATAGATCTCCACAAGAGAGGGGGAGAACTTTGTATTGAGATTCAAAGAGAGAGAAGAAGCCATCTAGCTACTAACTATGGACCCGAAGGTCTGAGGTAAACTACTCACACTTCATCAGAGAGGCTATGATGATGTACAAGCCCTCCGTGATGACGGCCCTCTCCGGCGGAGCTCCGGAACAGGCCCCAAGATGGAATCTCGTGGATACAGAAAGTTGCGGTGGTGGAATTAGGTTTTTGGCTCCTATTCTGATCGTTTGGGGGTACATAGGTATATATAGGAGGAAGGAGTGCGTCGGTGGAGCACCGAGGGGCCCATGAGGCAGGGGCACGCCCTAGGGGGGGCCCCACCCTCGTGACCTCCTCTTTGACCCCCTGGAGTAGGGTCCAAGTCTCCTAGATCACGTTTGGTGATAAAATCACATTCCTGAAGATTTTATTCCGTTTGGACTCCGTTTGATATTCTGTTTCCCCGAAACACTGAAATAGGCAAAAAAACAGCAATTCTGGGCTGGGCCTCCGGTTAATAGGTTAGTCCCAAAAATAATATAAAAGTGGAAAATAAAGCCCAATATAGTCCAAAACAGTAGATAATATAGCATGGAGCAATCAAAAATTATAGATACATTGGAGACGTATCATGGGCCTTTTGGCCTGGTATTACTCCCTTGAAGGTAGTATTATTGTGGCTTATTTGTGTCGGGTCTATCCCCATTGTGCGGACTGTGTCCTGATATATCAGATTGATATCACTGCTGCCGTCCATGAGGACCCTTGTGAAATGGTACCCATTTATTATTGGGTCTAACACCAAGGTCGTCAGTCCTTCGCGCGGGATATGTGTATCATGATCCCTACGATCAAAAGTGATCAGGCAGGCCAACCAGGGGTTGGACCTAGGGTGACGGGCTCTATGGAGCGTGTGCATCGGAGTGCGTGATTGCTTCTCCTCCTTGTCACATGGATCACATTTACTGTTTTAACCTCCGGTGGGAACTTTTTCTGTCCTCCGGCGCTTTGCTGGCGAGGCTCATCCTCGTCTTCTCTTGGTGCCTCTTCCCCTTTGTGTTCGGTGTTTAGCTTACCGGCCTGCTTGAAGACCCAACATTCTCTGTGGGTATGATTTGCAGGTTTGTCTTGGGTGGCGTGAATCTGATAGAGTTTGTCAAGAATTTTGTTTAGGCCAGATTATCCTTCTCTGCTGCCTTTGAAAGGCTTTTTCCGCTGACCTGGTCGGGAGCCCCTGAATCCAGCGTTTACCGCCGTATTATCTGGGCTACCTTCTTTATTTCGATGCTTGTTTTTGTTGCGTCATGATTTACCATTACCATCCCTTACTTCGGATGTGCTTGGGTCGCTGGTGCTGCTACGGGCCAACCAGATGTCCTCGCTCGCACAAAAGCGGGTCATGAGGCTTGTTAGGGCTGCCATTGTTCTCGGTTTTTCTTGACCGAGGTGTCTGGCGAGCCATTCGTCTCGGACGCTATGCTTAAAAGATGTTAAGGCTTCAGCGTCCGGACAGTCGACTATTTGGTTTTTCTTGGTTAGGAACGTGTTCCAAAGCTTTTGGGCGGACTCTTTGGACTGTTGGATTATGTGACTTAAATCGTCTGCATCTGGAAGTCGGACATAAGTCCCTTGAAAATTGGCCCGGAAAGCGTCCTCGAGCTCCTCCCAACTTCCAATTGAGTTTTCGGGGAGGCTTTTCAGCTAGTACCTAGCTGGCCCTTTAAGCTTGAGGGGCAAGTATTTAATGGCATGGAGATCGTCTCCACGAGCCATATGAATATGGAGGATGAAGTCCTCTATCCAGACTCCGGGGTATGTGGTTCCGTCGTACGCTTCGATGTTCACCGCTTTGAATCCCTGTGGGAATTCGTGATCCAGCACCTCATCAGTGAAACATAATGGATGTGTGGCACCCCTGTATTGGGATGCGCCATAGTGTTCGGACGGTTGTAGTATTCGGTATTGGTTTTGTACCATAGCGCGCTTCCTAGATCCATAGATAGATCTGGTCATGCCGGATTTTTGACGCAAGTTCTCACGTAGAACGTGTGTTGACTTATGCGTGACTTTGTTAGCCGCTCTATCGCGTTCACAGGGTGGTGGATCCGGCCGGTTGGCCGTATCACTTATCGGCTGTATGGGCTCTAAGGCCTCATCGTCAAATTCCGGTAATAGCTTGCGCTTTGGATAGCTATTTGGGTGGTAGATTCTACCATACTTTGTTACTTTGTTCCACTTGTTGTTGAGCGTATCTTATGCAATCTTGAGCCTTTGCTTCTGTTTCTTCAGGCTTCTCGTTGTGGCAGTAAGCCTTCTGCGGAGGTTCTCTTGCTCCAAGTGTGTTTCCTGGATGATGGGTGCATCTTCGTCCAGACTATTTTCTTCCCTAGACGGGGATTGATGAGGCGTATCTTTGGCGTCATCGTGTTCGGACGTCGGATCCATACTATGTTTGTTGTTTGCATCTTGATCGTTTTCTGTCACCGGGGTGGTGCAGTTGTCGTCTCTTCCAGAGTCGCGTGGACTATTATTATCGATGTTCTTGCTATGACGGGACTTAGAGCGGTGCCGCTGACGTCGGCGCTTGGGTTGCTTCTTGGAGGTGTCATCCTTTGTTGTCTCATCGCCATTGGCTTCTTCCGGGGTGTCCACCATGTATACGTCATGTGATGAAGTAGTGGTCCAGCGCCCTGTGGGTGGTGGTTCTGGTTCGTCTCCTGCATCGTCGTCCATACCGTCGATGTCTTCGGAGTCGAAGTCGAGCATGTCGATTAAATCGTCGATAGTGGCTACTAAGTGGGTGATGGGTGGGCAATGAATTTCTTTGTCATTCGCATCCCATTCTAGCTGGACATAGTTCGGCCAGGGTTCTCCTGACAGGGAGAGAGACCTTAATGAATTTAGCACATCTCCGAAAGGTGAGTGCTGAAAGATATCCGCGGAGGTGAACTCCATGATTGGTGTCCCGTCGGTTTCGACAGGCACAGACGTGGGCGACTCGGAGTCCGTGGCCGGGGATAAATCCAGTGGTTCGGCAACACGGCTCTTGTATGGGGTGAAGTCAGTATCCGGCTCTATCGTCACTGAGAGTGCGGCCTCCATGGCAGGGTCCATCCCTCTGCTCTCGGATGGCGCGCCTTGCTCCAGATTAAAAGCCGGAGTAGTTGCGGATGCGATCTCCCGAACACTGTCCGACGGTAGAGTTATGTCTTGCTCGTCGTGACAGCGCGGCGCGTCCGGCATGGGCTCGAATCCGTCGAAGATCAAGTCTCCGCGGATATCGGCCGTGTAGTTCAAGTTTCCAAATCTGACCTGATGGCCAGGGGCATAGCTCTCAATCTGCTCCAGATGACCAAGCGAATTGGCCCATAGTGCAAAGCCGCCGAATACGAAGATTTGTCCGGGGAGGAAAGCCTCACCCTGGATCGCATCGCTAGTGATGATCGAAGGAGCCATCGAGCCTTATGGTGACGACACAGTGGAACTCTCAATGAAAGCACCAATGTCGGTGTCAAAACCGGTGGATCTCGGGTAGGGGGTCCCGAACTGTGCGTCTAAGGCGGATGGTAACAGGAGGCAGGGGACACAAAGTTTTACCCAGGTTCGGGCCCTCTTGATGGAGGTAATACCCTATGTACTGCTTGATTGTTCTTGATGATATGAGTATTACAAGAGTTGATCTACCACGAGATTGGAGAGGCTAAACCCTAGAAGCTAGCCTATGGTATGATTGTATGTTCTCCTACGGACTAAAACCCTCCGGTTTATATAGATACCGGAGGGGGCTAGGGTTACACAAGGTCGGTTACAAAGGAGGAGATATACATATTCGTATTGCCTAGCTTGCCTTCCACGCCAAGTAGAGTCCCATCCGGACACGAGACGAAGTCTTCAATCTTGTATCTTCATAGTCCAACAGTCCGGCCAAAGGATATAGTCCGGCTGTCCGGAGACCCCCTAATCTAGGACTCCCTCAAGGAGGACCAAGGTTGTTAATATGCGGGGTAGGGACCGTGTCAGGACCCCGATTCTAAGTCACACCGATCTAGCATGTAACACCTCATATCACTTTGCGGCCTCACGCACGGTATTCCCACGGGTGTCGCCTTACCATGGTCCGGGACCGTTGCGCCTTTTGGCTCATGTATATGATAGTGTCGCTAGCATCCATAGGACAGAGAACCCGGGCTGACATGGCTAGTCGTGAACCCAAAGCGGCACTAACCTATGGGGACAGGCATACATGATTCACATCGAGCATGTTGGTCAACAGCGTATAAATCCGGGCTGTAGCACTGGGCTACCAGGACTCCGGATGTCACCACATGACATTTCCCCGAAGGAACAGACACAGGAACAAAGTGAAACACATGCCGACCAGTCGAGTGTCCCAAGTAGTAGTGCTGGGCTAGCAGGACTCCGGTGAACCGGGCTGTAGCGGACTACTATGGCTCAAGGAAGCACTAGACTACATTTCCCCATATGTGAGGCTGCCAAGGATAAACAACTAGATTGTCGGATCCCACACATAGCAATACACGTCACACGTACGCATCACATGCAAGTATGTGATGTACAACATGGCACCACAACATAACGCAACTCATATAGATAAAGGCCCAGAAGAGCTACATAGCATTAATACAAACAGGGGTCACATGACCCATCATTCAGAGCATACAAGCAACGGAAGCATTACATGTCTGAGTAGAGACAACTACAAAAGAAAAAGGCTAAGAAACCTGACTATCTACAAGTCCCTCCAAGGTACAAGATCGTAGCTGAGGTAACAAGCTACTCGTCAAAGTCCAAGCGATACTACTAGTGAGACAGACGTCTCACCTGCAAAACATAAATAAAGCAAACGTGAGTACAAAGGTACTCAGCAAGACTTACATCAGATCCTATCATACATGCATTTGTATCAAGAAGGTAATGTGGGGTTTAGTTGCAGCAAGCCAGCTTTGACTCAGTGGCTATCATGTTCTACGACAATGAGAAACTTCTTTGAGATGAGGCAACGCACATGAGTCCACTAATCACCACATCAAAACACTACTATGGATCCATCCTCATCTCCTGACGAGAAGGCCATCCATAGCACTCACACTTGTCTTGAGCATTTTAGAGTATCCACTTTAAGTTGTCTATGTACCACGTAAGCATCCAAGAAGTCCATAACCGCGGACCTGGCTATTCGAATAGATCATGTTAACCCTGCAGGGGTGTACTTCTTCACACACGCTCTCACCACTTATCACCATGTACACGTCATGTACCTCGGCAACCTTCAAGCGGAAGCCTGGCGAGGTGTCGGCCACGACCTGACTAACCACACGACTCTAATCCAGGTTTATCGCCTATTCGGGTTCCATCCGCAAGGAGATCCGGCCGGGGTGTCGCTCACGGCCCCAAACGATATGTGCAGGGTTCCCAAGCCCACCTCACCGGATGGATCTATGCTTGGTACACCGTGCCACTTGTGCCTAGTCTGTCCCAAGCCCACCTGGCCGGGTGCCACTTGGTAGACTACTAACACTACCTACAAACACCAGAAACTATTTGCGACTCCTGGACAGAGATCAAGTTGGCTAATAAGTTGAGAGGGGCACTTAAGCATTCCAATGTGTGGTAGTAGCTAGTCATTGGACAACATACACGGAACTCAGTGCTTAAGGACGGTTCCAGTGAGACAACCCACCATGTACTCCTACATGGCCTCTCACCGCTACCTTTACCAAATCGTGTTCACACGCTTAACTCTCAGCACCAGAACATATCATACCACTCCAATTCATTCCCGATGAATCAGACCTAACATAACTCTAAGCAATAGCAAGCATGGCATGGTAGGAACACCACATGGCTCAATCAACTTCTACACATGCTAGTGGGTTTCAACTATTTACTGTGGCAATGACAGGTCATGCAGAGGAATGGGTTCAACTACCGCAGCATAAAGTAGCAGTTGAATCATTGTTGTCCTAATGCAATAAAAGAGAGCAGGAGCGAGAGAGTGGGATTGTATCGAAATGAACAAGGGGGGTTGCTTGCCTGGTAGATCAACAAGGGGGCACTGCTTCACTGATAGGTACTCTCGAACACTTCCGGAGCAGGACCTATCGAGAAGGAACGGTGACAACAATCAATACACAAGCATATGCAACAATATGATGCATGAACATGGCATGAAGATGTGATGCTGTTTGAGCTAATGCAACTAGTATTCAAATTGAATGAAGTCCATTTGAACCACGGGTTCAAATGCAACTCCAAATTAAGCTCTTATATATGCCATTTATATGTTTTGACCTATACAGCAGGTATAAGTTGTTTTGTCATGCATGAAACTGGTACAGATGGAAAGATTGTATTTTTCTGATAATTTTTCATATATAAATTATTTCAATCCGAGCTACGGTTGAATTTCTATGATTTTTTGAAGTTTGAATCATTTTCTGGAATTTCCTGATTAATCTTAAATCCAGAAAATGAATAACTGCGTCAGCCTGACGTCAGCGTGACGTCAGCGGGTCAACGGGTCGGTCCAGGTCAAACCTGACCAGTGGGACCCATATGTCAGTGTCTAAACTAACTAATCTAGTTTAGTTAGTGGCCTCGGGCCCACATGTCAGTATCATCAGCTAATTAAGTTTAATTAACATCTAACTAAAATTAGCAGGGGCCTGGCCCACTTGTCAATGTCACAGAGGGGGGTTAATTAGCGGGGTTGACGCGGTCAAACCTGCCGGCGTTTAGCCGCCGGCGAGGCCGAACACGGCGGAGGGCACGGGAATCGCCCTCCGGCGACCATTCGGGCGGCGGAGACCACGGGCGAGGAGCTGAGCCTCGTCCGCGTCATTTGGAGCAAGTGGGAGAGGCGGGGACGGCCGGAGCTCACCAGAGCGGAGCTCGGGGCGGCGGCTGGAGCACGGGCTTCAAGCGGGAGCGGGCTGTGGGGCACGGGGAGGCCACCCGAGGGGCTCTGCGGCACCCTCGTGGCACCAGGAGCATGGTGACATGCTCGGTTGCGGGCTGCGGTGGCCAGGGTGAAGGCAGCGACATAGACGGCTGCGAGCAGCTACGACCACGGCGGGGAAAGGGGCTACGGCGTGCAGGCGGCTAAATGGAGAGAGGGGAGTGGCGTAGAAGCTCACGGCGATTTGGACGAGGCGGTCGGCGAGCTCGGGGACGCGTTGAAGACGACGGGGCGGCAAAGACGATCTCCGGCGACCGGAGATGAAGACGGCGGCGAGGCGGCTCTCCAGGGCCTCCCGAGGCGCGTGGCTTGATGAAGAGGTGGAGGACGACATGGCGGAGCTTCTGGACTCGAAGAGAGGGCGAGGGGGAGGCGGTGGCCGCGGCAATGGCGCGCGACAGCGACGGTGGTGCTCGGGCGGTCGCGCGGAAGAGAACCAGAGGAGAAGGGAGAGCGAGGGAGAGGGAGAGAGGTCGGGGCAGCGCGTGGCATCGCGCGGGGCATCCAGACAACGAGGAGGAGAAGCAGGAGGTGGCGGGGAACGTGGCCCCGGCCGGACACGTGGCCGCGCGCGCCGGCGCGTGCCCCTGTCCTTCTGTCATCGCCAGAAGGATGACGGTTGGCGGTTGGGCCAGTGGGCCGCACCACTGGGCCGGCTGAGGCGCCAGATGGCTGTAGGTAAGCGCCAGGTAAGCTTTCTGTTTTTGTTTCTTTCCTATTTTTCTGACATTTGTTTGGTTTAATAAAAATACTAAACCATTTTATTTTATTATGCCAATTTTTGTAGGGGCTAGTGGTATTATTCCAGAGCTCCTCAACAAATGGCACAATTTTTGGACATATAATATATATATAACATTTATATATCCAAAGCAAATAATTACTGCATTGATTCCAAATGCCCAAAATAAATACTTATGAGCTCCTAAAAATATTGGTTTGATTTTCATCTCTGTCCAATATTTTTAGAGAACAACATGAACATTTTCTTGGACCTTTTTGGAGCAATTTTTATCTGGGTCATTTCCAGAAATGATTCTGAGGGTTTCACAAATCCTCATTTCAAATTTAAATGAAATTTAAACATGATGCACAAATGGCTAGCTGGTCTAGGTCATACCAGAATTAGGGATGTGACAGACCAGTCCTCCATAGACTGGGGGAGGGGGAACCGAGGCAAAGGTTCTTGTCCCATTCTTGTTTTGAGGGGAGGAGGTTTGATTACCTTTAGTCGCTTCCTTGCCGGAATTGGCCTTCGACTCCAATGCGGTGAAGCAACGGATCGGGAGAAGTTTTCAACCTCTTGAGTAATTCTTTAAGCATGGACTTGAACTCGGTTGTCATCAACATCTTAAGAAGCCATAGCTTCATTTAAGTCGTCTCGAGTGATCGAGTTCAACTCCACGGCCTCGGGAACTTCCACCTCTTCGTCAACCATACTCTTCGGGTGGTGAAACCCTTAATAAGAGATGAGGCTCTGATACCAATTGAAAGGATCGATATGGTTGACTAGAGGGGGGCTAATAGGCAACTACCAATTTTTTAACTTTTCTTAACGAATTAGGGTTAGCAACAATAGGTGGTCTAGATGTGCAACTATGTGAGCAACCTATATGATGCTAGTTATACGGACAACATAAGTAAGCAAAGGATACAACACAAGTAAAGCTTGCACGGAGTAAAGGTAAGAGATAACCACAAGTGGAGACGGTGAAGAAGGGGAGGTATTACCGAAGCTCCTTCCCTTTGAGAGGAAGTACGTCTCTGTTGGAGCGGTGTGGAGGCACAATGCTCCCCAATAAGCCGCTAGGGCCACCGTATTCTTCCACACCCTCACACAATGTGAGATGTCGTGATTCCACTAGAGGTGCCCTTGAAGGTGGCGATTGAACCTATACAAACAAGGTTGGGGCAATCTCCACAACCGAATTAGAGGCTCCCAACAACACAACGAAGCTTCACCACAATGGAATGTGGCTCTGAGGTGACCTCAACCGTCTAGGGCGGTCAAACACCCAAGAATAACAAGATCCGCAAGGGATTAGTGGGGAGAATCAAATTTCTCTTGGTAGAAGTGTAGACTGGGGCCTTCTCAACCAATCCCTAGAAAATCAACAAGTTTGATTGGCTAGGGAGAGAGATCGGGCGAAAATGAGCTTTGGAGCAACAATGGAGTTTTGGGGAGGAAGAGGTGGTCTTCTTGGAGAAGAAGACCCCCATTATATAGTGGGGGACAAATCCAACCGTTATCCTGTGTGAAGGAAATATGCCCTAGATGCAATAATAAAGTTGTTGTTTATATTTCCTTATATCATGATAAATGTTTATTATTCATGCTAGAATTGTATTAACTGGAAACTTAGTACATGTGTGAATACATAGACAAAATGAGTGTCACTAGTATGCCTCTACTTGACTAGCTCGCTAATCAAAGATGGTTAAGTTTCCTAGCCATGGACATGAGTTGTCATTTGATTAACGGGATCACATCATTAGAGAATGATGTGATTGACTTGACCCATCCGTTAGCTTAGCACTATGATCGTTTAGTTTATTGCTATTGCTTTCTCCATAACTTATACATGTTCCTATGAATATGAGATTATGCAACTCCCAAAAACCGGAGGAACACTTAGTGTGCTATCAAACGCCACAACGTAACTGGGTGACTATAAAGATGCTCTACAGGTGTCTCCAATGGTGTTTCTTGAGTTGGCCTAGATCAAGATTAGGATTTGTCACTCCGTGTATCGGAGAGGTATCTCTAAGCCCTCTCGGTAATGCACATCACTATAAGCCTTGCAAGCAATGTGACTAATGAGTTGGTTACGGGATGGTGCATTACGGAATGAGTAAAGAGACTTACTGGTAACGAGATTGAACTAGGTATTGAGATACCGACGATCGAATCTCGGGCAAGTAACATACCGATGACAAAAGGAACAACGTATGTTGTTGTGCGGTTTGACCGATAAAGATCTTCATAGAATATGTAGGAACCAATATGAGAATCCAGGTTCCGCTATTGGTTATTGACAGGAGATGAGTCTCGATCATGTCTACATAGTTCTCGAACCCGTAGGGTCTGCACGCTTAACGTTTGATGATGATCGGTATTATGAGTTTATGTGTTCTGATGTACCGAAGGTAGTTCGGAGTCCCGGATGTGATCACGGACATGACGAGGAGTCTCGAAATGGTCGAGACATAAAGATCAATAAATTGGAAGGCTATGTTTGGACATCGGAGTGGTTCCGGATGAGTTAAGGCATTTACCGAAGTACCCAGGGGTTACTGGAACTCCCAGGGAGTGTATGGGCCTTATTGGGCCTTAGTGGGAGAGAGGAGGAGGCGGCCAAGGTGGAGGCCGCCCCCCCCCCCCCCCTAGACCAATCGGAATTTGGTGGGGGGCGGCCCCCCCTTTCCTTTCCTCTCTCTCCCCCTTCCTTCCTCTCCTACTCCAACTAGGGAAGGGGGAATCATACTCCCACCGGGAGTAGAACTCCCCCCTTGGGCGTGCCATGAGAGGGTTGGCCCTCCCCCTCCTTCACTCCTTTATATACGAGGGAAGGGGCGCCCCATAGACACACAAGTTGATTGTTTAGCCGTGTGCGGTGCCCCCCTCCACGGATTTCCACCTCGGTCATATCGTTGTAGAGCTTAGGCGAAGCCCTGCATCGGTAACTTCATCATCACCGTCATCACACTGTCGTGCTGACGAAACTCTCCCTCGACCTCAGCTGGATCTAGAGTTCATGGGATGTCACCGAGGTGAACGTGTGCAGATCGCGGAGGTGTTGTACCTTCGGTGCTAGGATCGGTCGGATCGTGAAGACGTACGACTACATCAATCGCATTGTCATAACGCTTCTGCTTACGGTCTACGAGGGTACATGGACAACACTCTCCCCTCTCGTTGCTACGCATCACCTAGATGGATCTTGCGTGTGCGTAGGAATTTTTTTGAAATTACTGTGTTCCCCAACAGTGGCCTCCGTGCTAGGTCTATGCGTAGATTTTATATGCACGAGTAGAAGACAAAGGAGTTGTGGGCGTGGGTATATACATATTGCTTGCCGTCACTAGTTGATTCTTGATTCAGGGGTATTGTTGGATGAAGCGACTCGGACCGACATTACGCATACGCTTACGCGAGAGTGGTTCTACCGACATGCTTCACACACAGGTGGCTAGTGGGTGTCTGTTTCTCCAAATTTAATTGAATCGGATTCAATGAACAGGGTTCTTTCTGAAGATCAAAAGGCAATCACTATACCGCATTGTGGTTTTTGATGTGTAGGTAAGAACGGTTCTTGCTCAGCCCGTAGCAGCCACGTAAAAATTGCAACAACAAAGTAGAGGACGTCTAGCTTGTTTTTGCAAGGCATGTTGTGATGTGATATGGTCAAGACATGATGCTAAATTTATTGTATGAGATGATCATGTTTTTTAACAGAGTTATCGGCAACTGGCAGGAGCCATATGGTTGTTGCTTTATTGTATGAAATGCAATCGCCATGTAATTGCTTTACTTTATCACTATGTGGTAGCGATAGTCGTAGAAGAAATAGTTGGCGAGATGACAACGATGCTACGATGGAGATCAAGGTGTCAAGCCGGTGACGATGGTGATCATGACGATGCTTTGGAGATGGAGATCAAAGGCACAAGATGATGATGGCCATATCATATCACTTATATTGATTGCATGTGATGTTTATCCTTTATGCATCTTATTTTGCTTAGTTCGGCGGTAGCATTATAAGATGATCTCTCACTAAATTTCAAGGAATAAGTGTTCTCCCTGAGTATGCACTGTTGCTACAGTTCGTCGTGCCGAGACACCACGTGATGATCGGGTGTGATAAGCTCTACGTTCACATACAACGGGTGCAAGCCATTTTTGCACACGTAGGATACTCGTGTTAAACTTGACGAGCCTAGCATATGCAGATATGGCCTCGGAACACTGAGACCGAAAGGTCGAGCGTGAATCATATAGTAGATATGATCAACATAGTGATGTTCACCATTGAAAACTACTCCATCTCACGTGATGATCGGACATGGTTTAGTTGATATGGATCATGTGATCACTTAGATGATTAGAGGGATGACTATCTAAGTGGGAGTTCTTAAGTAATATGATTAATTGAACTTTAATTTATCATGAACTTAGTACATGATAGTATTTTGCATGTCTATGTTGTTGCAGATAGATGGCCCGTGTTGTTGTTCCGTTGAATTTTAATGCGTTCCTAGAGAAAGCTAAGTTGAAAGATGATGGTAGCAATTACACGGACTGGGTCCGTAACTTGAGGATTATCCTCATTGCTGCACAGAAGAATTGCGTCCTGGAAGCACCGCTAGGTGACAAACCTGCTGCAGGAGCAACATCAAATGTTATGAACATCTGGCAGAGCAAAGCTGATGACTACTCGATAGTTTAGTGTGCCATGCTTTACGGCTTAGAATTGGGACTTCAACGATGTTTTCAACATCATAGAGCATATGAGATGTTCCAGGAGTTGAAGTTAATATTTCAAGCCAATGCCCGGATTGAGAGATATGAAGTCTCCAATAAGTTCTACAGCTGCAAAGTTGGAGGAGAATAGTTCTGTCAGTGAACATATACTCAGAATGTCTAGGTACCACAACCACTTGATTCAACTGGGAGTTATCTTCCTGATGATAGTGTCATTGACAGAGTTCTTCAATCACTACCACCAAGCTACAAGAGCTTCGTGATGAACTATAATATGCAAGGGATGGATAAGACGATTCCCGAGCTCTTCGCAATGCTAAAGGTTGCGGAGGTAGAAATCAAGAAGGAGCATCAAGTGTTGATGGTCAACAAGACCACCAGTTTCAAGAAGAAGGGCAAAGGGAAGAAGGGGAACTTCAAGAAGAAGAACAAGCAAGTTTCTGCTCAAGTGAAGAAGCCCAAGTCTGGACCTAAGCCTGAAACTGAGTGCTTCTACTGCAAAGGGACTGGTCACTGGAAGTGGAACTGCCCCAAGTATTTGGCAGAGAAGAAGGATGGCAAAGTGAAAGGTATATTTGATATACACGTTATTGATGTGTACCTTACTAATGCTCGCAGTAGCGCCTGGGTATTCGATACTGGTTCTGTTGCTAATATTTGCAACTCGAAACAGGGGCTACGGATTAAGCGAAGATTGGCCAAGGACGAGGTGACGATGCGCGTGGGAAATGGTTCCAAAGTCGATGTGATCGCCGTCGGCACACTACCTCTACATCTACCTTCGGGATTAGTTTTAGACCTAAATAATCATTATTTGGTGCCAACGTTGAGCATGAACATTATATCTGGATCTTGTTTAATGTGAGATGGTTATTCATTTAAATCAGAGAATAATGGTTGTTCTATTTATATGAATAATATCTTTTATGGTCATGCACCCTTGATGAGTGGTCTATTTTTAGTAAATCTTGATAGTAGTACACATGTTCATAGTATTGAAGCCAAAAGATATAAGTTTAATAATGATAGTGCAACTTATTTGTGGCACTGCCATTTAGGTCATATTGGTGTAAAGTGCATGAAGAAACTCCATGATGATGGGATTTTGGAATCACTTGATTATGAATCACTTGATGCTTGCGAACCATGCCTCATGGGCAAGATGACTAAGACTCTGTTCTCCGGAACAATGGAGCGAGCAACAGACTTGTTGGAAATAATACATACTGATGTATGCGGTCCGATGAGTGTTGATGCTCGCGGCGGGTATCGTTATTTTCTAACCTTCACAAATGATTTGAGAAAATATGGGTATATCTACTTGATGAAACATAAGTCTGAAACATTTGAAAAGTTCAAAGAATTTTAGAGTGAAGTGGAAAATCATCATAACAAGAAAATTAAGTTTCTACGATCTGATTGCGGAGGTGAATATTTGAGTTATGAGTTTGGTCTTCATTTGAAACAATGAAGAATAGTTTCGCAACTCACACCACCTGGAACACCACAACGTAATGGTGTGTCCGAACATCGTAACCGCACTTTATTAGACATAGTGCGATCTATGATGTCTCTTACTGATTTACCGCTATCGTTTTGGGGTTATGCTTTAGAGATGGCTGCATTCATGTTAAATAGGGCACAATCAAAATCCGTTGAGACGACACCTTATGAACTGTGGTTTGGCAAGAAACCCAAGTTGTCATTTCTTAAAGTTTGTGGCTGCGATGCTTATGTGAAAAAGCTTCAACCTGATAAGCTCGAACCCAAATCGAAGAAATGTGTCTTCATAGGATACCCAAAGGAGACTGTTGGGTACACCTTCTATAAATCATCCAAAGGCAAGATATTCGTTGCTAAGAATGGATCCTTTATAGAGAAGGAGTTTCTCTCGAAAGAAGTGAGTGGGAGGAAAGTAGAACTTGATGAGGTAATTGTACCTACTCCCTTATTGGAAAGTAGTTCATCACAGAAATCAGTTCCAGTGATTCCTACACCAGTAAGTGAGGAAGCTAATGATGATCATGAAACTTCTGATCAAGTTACTACCAAACCTTGTAGGTCAACCAGAATAAGATCCGCACCAGAGTGGTACGATAATCATGTTCTAGAAGTCGTGTTGCTTGACCATGACGAACCTACGAACTATGAGGAAGCGATGATGAGCCCAGATTCCGCAAAATGGCTTGAGGCCATGAAATCTGAGATGGGATCCATGTATGAGAACAAAGTGTGGGCTTTGGTTGACTTGCCCGATGATCGGCAAGCCATAGAGAATAAATGGATCTTCAAGAAGAAGACTGACGCTGACGGTAATATTACTGTCTACAAAGCTCGACTTGTTGCGAAGCTTTTCCACAAGTTCAAGGAGTTGACTACGATGAGACCTTCTCACCCGTAGCGATGCTTAATTCCGTCCGAATCATGTTAGCAATTGCCACATTTTATGATTATGAAATTTGGCAAATGGATTTCAAAACTGCATTCCTTAATGGATATCTTAAAGAAGAGTTGTATATGATGCAACCAGAAGGTTTTGTCGATCCAAAAGGTGCTAACAAAGTGTGCAAGCTCCAGCGATCCATTTATGGACTATTGCAAGCCTCTCAGAGTTGGAATATACGCTTTGATAGTGTGATCAAAGCATATGGTTTTATACAGACTTTTGGAGAAGCCTGTATTTACAAGAAAGTGAGTGGGAGCTCTGTAGCATTTCTGGTATTATATGGGGATGACATATTGTTGATCGGAAATGATACTGAATTTCTGAATAGCATAAAGGATACTTGAATAAGAATTTTTCAATGAAAGACCTCGGTGAAGCTGCTTATATATTGGGCATCAAGATCTACAAAGATAGATCAAGACGCTTAATTGGACTTTCACAAAGCACATACCTTGATAAAATTTTGAAGAAGTTCAAAATGGATCAAACAAAGAAAGGGTTCTTGCCTGTGTTACAAGGTGTGAAGTTGAGTCAGACTCAATGCCCGACCACTGCAGAAGATAGAGAGAAAATGAAAGTCATTCCCTAGGCTTCAGCCAAAGGTTCTATCATGTATGCAATGTTGTGTACCAGACCTGAAGTGTGCCTTGCTATTAGTTTAGCAGGGAGGTACCAAAGTAATCCAGGAGTGGATCACTGGACAGCGGTCAAGAACATCCTGAAATACCTGAAAAGGACTAACGATATGTTTGTCATTTATGGAGGTGACAAAGAGCTCGTCGTAAACGATTACATCGATGCAAGCTTTGTCACTGATATGGATGACTCTAAGTCACAAACCGGATACGTATTTTTATTGAATGGTGGAGCTATCAGTTGGTGCAGTTCCAAGCAGAGCGTGGTGGCGGGATCTACGTGTGAAGCGGAGTACATAGCTGCTTCGGAAGAAGCAAATCAAGGAGTCTAGATGAAGGAGTTCATATCCAATCTAGGTGTCATACCTAGTGCATCGGGTGCAATGAAAATCTTTTGTGACAATACTGGTGCAATTGTCTTGGCAAAGGAATCCAAATTTCACAAGAGAACCAAGCACATCAAGAAAGCTGCAATTCCATCCGTGACCAAGTCAAGGAGGGAGACATAGAGATTTGCAAGATACATACGGATCTGAATGTTGCAGACCCGTTGACTAAGCCTCTCTCACGAGCAAAACATGATCAACACCAAGACTCCGTGGGTGTTAGAATCATTACTGTGTAATCTAGATTATTGACTCTAGTGCAAGTGGGAGATTGAAGGAAATATGCCCTAGAGGCAATAATAAAGTTGTTGTTATATTTCCTTATATCATGATAAATGTTTATTATTCATGCTAGAATTGTATTAACCGGAAACTTAGTACATGTGTGAATACATAGAAAAATGAGTGTCACTAGTATGCCTCTACTTGACTAGCTCGTTAATCAAAGATGGTTAAGTTTCCTAGCCATGGACATGAGTTGTCATTTGATTAACGGGATCACATCATTAGAGAATGATGTGATTGACTTGACCCATCCGTTAGCTTAGCACTATGATCGTTTAGTTTATTGCTATTGCTTTCTCCATAACTTATACATGTTCCTATGAATATGAGATTACGCAACTCCCAAAAACCGGAGGAACACTTAGTGTGCTATCAAACGCCACAACGTAAGTGGGTGACTATAAAGATGCTCTACAGGTGTCTCCGATGGTGTTTGTTGAGTTGGCATAGATCGAGATTAGGATTTGTCACTCCATGTATCGAAGAGGTATCTCTGGGCCCTCTCGGTAATGCACATCACTATAAGCCTTGCAAGCAATGTGACTAATGAGTTAGTTACGGGATGTTGCATGGCGGAACGAGTAAAGAGACTTGCCAGTAACGAGATTGTACTAGGTATTGAGATACCGACGATCGAATCTCGGGCAAGTAACATACCGATGACAAAAGGAACAACGTATGTTGTTGTGCGGTTTGACCAATAAAGATCTTCGTACAATATGTAGGAACCAATATGAGCATCCAGGTTCCCCTATTGGTTATTGACCGGAGATGAGTCTCAGTCATGTCTACATAGTTCTCGAACCCGTAGGGTCCGCATGCTTAACGTTCGATGACAATCGGTATTATGAGTTTATGTGTTTTGATGTACCGAAGGTAGTTCGGAGTCCCAGATGTGATCACGGACATGACGAGGAGTCTCAAAATGGTCGAGACATAAAGATCAATACATTGGAAGGCTATGTTTGGACATCAGAATGGTTCTGGATGAGTTCGGGCATTTACCGAAGTACCCGGGGGTTACCGGAGCTCCCCAGGGAGTGTACGGGCCTTATTGGGCCTTAGTGGGAGAGAGGAGGAGGCGACCAAGGTGGAGGCCCCCTTTCCTTTCCTCTTTCTCCCCCTTCCTTCCTCTCCTACTCCAACTAGGGAAGGGGGAATCCTACTCCCACCGGGAGTAGGACTCCCCCCTTGGGTGCGCCATGAGAGGGCCGGCCCTCCCCCTCCTCCACTCCTTTATATACGGGGGAAGGGGCACCCCATAGACACACAAGTTGATTGTTTAGCCGTGTGTAGTGCCCCCCTCCATAGATTTCCACCTCGGTCATATTGTTGTAGAGCTTAGGCGAAGCCCTACGTCATTAACTTCATCATCACCATCATCACGCCGTCGTGCTGACGAAATTCTCCCTCGTCCTCAGCTGGATCTAGAGTTCGTGGGACGTCACTGAGCTGAACATGTGCAGATCACGGAGGCATCGTACCTTCGGTGCTAGGATCGGTCGGATCGTGAAGACGTATGACTACATCAACCGTGTTGTCATAACGCTTCCGCTTATGGTCTACGAGGGTACGTGAACAACACTCTCCCCTCTCATTGCTATGCATCACCTAGATGGATCTTGCGTGTGCGTAGGAATTTTTTTTGAAATTACTGCGTTCCCCAACACTGTGTTCATCCCGCACCGCGCGGTACTACCACTCAAAGGAGTGGCAGTACCACCCGGGCACTAGTGCAGTGCAAAGGAGCGGGTCCTCGGGCCGATAGTGCCAAATGAGCGGTACTACCGCTTGCCCCAGCGGTACTACCGCTGGGGTCGCAGTACATGGAAAACAGGGAAGGGCTCGGAGGGCAGAGCCACGAGCGGCATGTTGGAAATATGCCCTAGAGGCAATAATAAATTGGTTATTATTATATTTCCTTGTTCATGATAATCGTTTATTATCCATGCTAGAATTGTATTGATAGGAAACTCAGATACATGTGTGGATACATAGACAACACCATGTCCCTAGTTAGCCTCTAGTTGACTAGCTCGTTGATCAATAGATGGTTGCAGTTTCCTGACCATGGACATTGTATGTCGTTGATAACGGGATCACATCATTAGGAGAATGATGTGATGGACAAGACCCAATCCTAAGCCTAGCACAAAGATCGTGTAGTTCGTATGCCAAAGCTTTTCTAAATGTCAAGTATCATTTCCTTAGACCATGAGATTGTGCAACTCCCAGATACCGTAGGAATACTTTGGGTGTGCCAAACGTCACAACGTAACTGGGTGGCTATAAAGGTACACTACAAGTATCTCCGAAAGTGTCTGTTGGGTTGGCACGAATCGAGACTGGGATTTGTCACTCCGTGTAAACGGAGAGGTATCTCTGGGCCCACTCGGTAGGACATCATCATAATGTGCACAATGTGATCAAGGAGTTGATCACGGGATGATGTGTTATGGAACGAGTAAAAGAGACTTGCCGGTAACGAGATTGAACAAGGTATCGGGATACCGACGATCGAATCTCGGGCAAGTACAATACCGCTAGACAAAGGGAATTGTATACGGGATTGATGGAAACCTCGACATCGTGGTTCATCCGATGAGATCATCATGGAACATGTGGGAACCAACATGGGTATCCAGATCCCGCTGTTGGTTATTGACCGGAGAACGTCTCGGTCATGTCTGCATGGTTCCCAAACCCGTAGGGTCTACACACTTAAGGTTCGATGACGCTATGGTTATAAAGGAAGTTTGTATGTGGTTACCAAATGTTTTTCGGAGTCCCGGATGATATTCCGGACGTCACGAGGAGTTCCGGAATGGTCCGGGGGTAAAGATTTATATATGGGAAGTCCTGTTTTGGTCACCGGAAAAGTTTCGGGTTTTACCGGTAGTGTACCGGGACCACCGGAGGGGTACGGGGGTCCACCAAGTGGGGCCACCAGCCCTGGAGGGCTGCATGGGCCAAGTGTGGGAGGGGACCAGCCCCAGGTGGGCTGGTGCCCCCCCCCCCACCAAGGCCCAAGGCGCCTCCAAGAGGGAAAGGGGGCAAACCCTAGGGCAGATGGGCCCTAAGGCCCACCCCAGGTGCGCCTCCCCCTCTCCCCCTTGTGGCCGCCACCCAGATGGGATCTGGGGGCTGCCGCCACCCCTAGGGAGGTAACCCCAGGTGGGGCGCAGCCCCTCCCCTCCCCCTATATATACTTGAGGTTTGGGCTGCCCAAGACACACGAGTTCCTCTCCTTCTTGGCGCAGCCCTACCCTTCTCCCTCCTCGTCTCTTGCGGTGCTTGGTGAAGCCCTGCTGGAGTACCACGCTCCTCCACCACCACCACACCGTTGTGCTGCTGCTGGATGGAGTCTTCCTCAACCTCTCCCTCTCTCCTTGCTGGATCAAGGCATGGGAGACGTCACCGGGCTGTACGTGTGTTGAACGCGGAGGTGTCGTCCGTTCGGCACTAGGATCTCCGGTGATTTGGATCACGATGAGTATGACTCCTTCAACTCGTTCTCTTGAATGCTTCCCATAGAGATCTACAAGGGTATGTAGATGCACTCTCCTTCCCCTTGTTGCTGGTTTCTCCATAGATAGATCTTGGTGACACGTAGGAAAATTTTTGAATTTCTGCTACGTTACCCAACAGTGGCATCATGAGCTAGGTCTATTGTGTAGATTCTATGCACGAGTAGAACACAAAGTAGTTGTGGGCGTTGATTTTGTTCAATATGCTTACCGTTACTAGTCCAATCTTGTTTCGACGGTATTGTGGGATGAAGCGGCACGGACCGACCTTACACGTACTCTTACATGAGACTGGTTCCACCGACTGACATGCACTAGTTGCATAAGGTGGCTAGTGGGTGTCTGTCTCTCCCACTTTAGTCGGAACGGATTCGATGAAAAGGGTCCTTATGAAGGGTAAATAGCAATTGGCATATCACGTTGTGGTTTTGCGTAGATAAGAAACGTTCTTGCTAGAAACCCGTAGCAGCCACATAAAACATGCAAACAACAATTAGAGGACGTCTAACTTGTTTTTGCAGGGTATGCTATGTGATGTGATATGGCCAAGAAGAATGTGATGAATGATATGTGATGTATGAGATTGATCATGTTCTTGTAATAGGAATCACGACTTGCATGTCGATGAGTATGACAACCGGCAGGAGCCATAGGAGTTGTCTTTATTTATTGTATGACCTGCGTGTCATTGAACAACGCCATGTAATTACTTTACTTTATTGCTAAACGTGTTAGCCATAGTAGTAGAAGTAATAGTTGGCGAGCAACTTCATGGAGACACGATGATGGAGATCATGATGATGGAGATCATGGTGTCATGCCGGTGACAAGATGATCATGGAGCCCC
This sequence comes from Triticum aestivum, assembly GCF_018294505.1. Classification (NCBI taxonomy): domain Eukaryota; kingdom Viridiplantae; phylum Streptophyta; class Magnoliopsida; order Poales; family Poaceae; genus Triticum; species Triticum aestivum. Next base: position 351,526,700 of record NC_057794.1, read on the forward strand.
AAGATGGAGATCAAAGGAGCTATATGATATTGGCCATATCATGTCACTATTATTTGATTGCATGTGATGTTTATCATGTTTTTGCATCTTGTTTACTTAGAACAACGGTAGTAAATAAGATGATCCCTCATAATAATTTCAAGAAAGTGTTCCCCCTAACTGTGCACCGTTGCGACAGTTCGTTGTTTCGAAGCACCACATGATGATCGGGTGTGATAGATTCTAACGTTCACATACAACGGGTGTAAGACAGATTTACACACGCGAAACACTTAGGTTGACTTGACGAGCCTAGCATGTACAGACATGGCCTCGGAACACAAGAGACCGAAAGGTCGAGCATGAGTCGTATGGTAGATACGATCAACATGAAGATGTTCACCGATGATGACTAGTCCGTCTCACGTGATGATCGGACACGGCCTAGTTGACTCGGATCATGTAATCACTTCGATGACTAGAGGGATGTCTATCTGAGTGGGAGTTCATAAGATGAACTTAATTATCCTGAACATAGTCAAAGGGTCTTCGCAAATTATGTCGTGGCTCGCGCTTCAGTTCTACTGTTTAGATATGTTCCTAGAGAAAATTTAGTTGAAAGTTGATAGTAGCAATTATGCGGACTAGGTCCGTAAACTGAGGATTGTCCTCATTGCTTCACAGAAGGCTTATGTCCTTAATGCACCGCTCAGTGTGTTGAACCTCGAACATCGTCTGTGGATGTTGCGAACATCTGACATACACATTTTGATAACTACGTGATAGTTCAGTTAAACGGTTTAGAATTGAGGCACTGAAGACGTTTTGAAATGTCGCGAAACATATGAGATGTTTCGAGGGCTGAAATTGGGATTTCAGGCTCGTGCCCACGTCAAGAGGTATAAGACCTCCGATGATTTTCTTAGCCCACAAACTAAGGGAGAAAAGCTCAATTGTTGAGCTTGTGCTCAGATTGTCTGAGTACAACAATCATTTGAATCGAGTGGGAGTTGATCTTCCAGATGAGATAGTGATGTTTCTTTGAAGTCATTACCACCAAGCTGCTAGAGCTTCGTGATGAACTATAATATATCAGGGACATATATGATGATCCTTGAGATATTCGCGATGTTTGACACCACAAAAGTAGAAATCAAGAAGGAGCATCAATTGTTGATGGTTGGTGAAACCACTAGTTTCAAGAAGGGCAAGGACAAAAAGGGATACTTCATGAAACGGCAATTCAGCTGCTGCTCTAGTGAAGAAACCCAAGGTTGAACCCAAACCCGAGACTAAGTGCTTCTGTAATAAGGGGAACAGTCACTGGAGCAGAATTACCCTAGATATTTGGTAGATGAGAAGGCTGGCAAGGTCGATAGAAGTATATTGGATGTACATTGTGTTAATGTGTACTTTACTAGTACTCCTAGTATCACCATGGTATTAGATACCGGTTCGGTTGCTAAATGTTAGTAAACTCGAAATAAAAGGCTGCGGAGTAAACGGAGACTAGCTAAAGGTGAGCTGGCAATATGTGTTGGAAGTTTTTCCAAGCTTGATGTGATCAAGCATCGCACGCTCCCTCTACCATCTAGATTGGTGTTTGCGTTGAGCATAGACATGATTGGATTATGTCTATCGCAATATGGTTATTCATTTAAGGAGAATAATGGTTACTGTGTTTATTTGAATAATACCTTCAATGGTCTTGCACCTAAAATGAATGGTTTGTTGAATCTCGATCGTAGTGATACACATGTTCATGCCAAAAGATATAAGATAGTAATGATAGTACCACCTACTTGTGGCACTGCCACGTAAGTCATATCGGTATAAAACGCATGAAGAAGCTCCATGTTGATGGATCTTTGGGCTCACTCGTTTTGAAGAGTTAGAGACATGCAAACCATGTCTATTGGTGTATATGCATGAAGAAACTCCATGCAAATGGACCGTTTGGACTCACTTGGTTTTGAATCACTTGAGACATGCAAATCATACCACATGGGCAAGATGACTGAAAGCCTCGTTTTCAGTAAAATGGAACTAGAAAGCAACTTGCTAGAAGTAATACATTTTGATGTGTGCAGTCCAATGAGTGCTGAGGCGTGCAGTGGACATCGTTATGTTCTTACTTCACAGATGATTTGAGTAGATGTTGAGTATATTTACTTGATGAATCACGAGTCTGAATTATTGAAAGGTTCAAGTAATTTCAGGGTGAAGTTGAAAGATCGTCGTGACAAGAGGATAAAAGATCTATGATATGATCATAGAGATGAATATCTGAATTACGAGTTTGGCACAGAATTAAGACATTGTGGAAATTGTTTCACAACTAATACATCCTGGAACACCATAGTGTGATGGTGTGTCCGAACATCATAACTGCACCCTATTGGATATGATGCATACCATGATGTCTCTTATCGAATTACCACGATAGTTTATGGGTTAAGCATTAGAGACAACCACATTCACTTTAAATAGGGCACCACGTAATTCCGATGAGATGACACCGTATGAACTATGGTTTAGAGAAACCTAAGCTATCATTTCTTAAAAGTTTGGGGCTGCAACGCTTATGTGAAAAAGTTTCAGGCTGATAAGCTTGAACCCAAAGCGGATAAATGCATCTTCATAGGACACCCAAAATAGTTGGGTATACCTCCTGTCTCAGATCCGAAAGCAATAAGGGATTGTTTCTAGAATCGGGTCCTTTCTCGAGGAAAAGTTTCTCTCGAAAGAATTGAGTGGGAGGATGGTGAAGACTTGATGAGGTTATTGAACCGTCTCTTCAACTAGTGCATAGCAGGGCACAAAGAGTTGTTCCTGTGGCACCTACACCAATTGAAGTGGAAGCTTATGATATTGATCATGAGACTTCGGATCAAGTCACTCCCAAACCTCGTAGGATGACAAGGATGCGTACTACTTCAGAGTGGTATGTAATCATGTCTTGGAATTCATGTTGCTAGACAACAATGAACCTACGAGCTATGGAGAAGCGATGGTGGGCCCGGATTCCGATAAATGGCTCGAGGCCATAAAATCCGAGAGAGGATCCATGTATGAAAACAAAGTGTAGACTTTGGCAGAACGGCTCGATGGTCGTAAGGTTGTTGAGTACAGATGGATTTTTAAAAGGAAGACGGACAATGATGGTAAATGTCACCATTAAGAAAGCTCGACTTGTCGTTAAGATGTTTTCCGACAAGTTCAAGGAGTTGACTACGATGAGACTTTCTCATTCGTAGCGATGCTAAGAGTCTGTTGGAATTATATTAGCATTATTTATGAAATCTTGCAGATAGGATGTCAAAACATTGTTTCCTCGACGATTTTCTTGAGGAAAGGTTGTATGTGATACAACTGGAAGGTTTTGTCAATCCTGAAAGATGCTAATAAGTATGCAAAGCTCCAGCAATCCTTCTAAGGACTGGAGTAAGCATCTCGGAGTTGGAATGTATGCTTTGATGAGATGATCAAAGATTTTGGGTGTACACAAAGTTTATGAGAAACTTGTATTTCCAAAGAAGTGAGTGGGAGCACTATAGAATTTCTGATGAGTATATGTTGTTGACATATTGTGGATCAGAAATGACGTAGAATTTCTGGAAAGCATATAGGGTTATTTGGAAAGTGTTTTTCAATGGAAAGCCTGGATTAAGCTACTTGAACATTGAGCATCAAGATCTATAAGGATAGATCAAAACGCTTAATGGTACTTTGAAATGAGCACATACCTTGACATGATCTTGAAGGTGTTCAAGATGGATCAGTCAAAGAAGGATTTCTTGCCTGAGTTGTAAGGTATGAAGTTAAGACTTAAAGCTCGACCACGGCAGAAGAAAGAGAAAGGATGAATGTCGTCCCCTATGCTTTTGTCATAGGCTCTATACGGTATGCCATGCTGAGTACCGCACCTGATGTGTGCCTTGCCACATATCTGGCAAGAGGGTACAAAGGTGATCTAGGAGTAGATCACCAGATAGTGGTCTAAATTATCCTTAGAGGAATAAGGATATGTTTCTCGGTTATGGAGGTGATAAAGAGTTCGACATAAAGAGTTACATCAATGCAAGCTTAACACCTATCCGGATAGCTTTGAGTAGAGATACCGGATACGTATCATGGAGCAACAGTTTAGAATAGCTCCAAGTAGAACAATTATTTGAAATGGCTCCAAATGTAGCGTAGTAGGTGCATCTACAAGATGACATAGAAATTTGCGAAGTACATACGGATCTGAATGCTGCAGACCCGTTGACTGAAACCTCTCTCACAATCATAACATGATCAAACCCAGAACTCTTGGGTGTTAGTCACATGGGGATGTGACCTTGAGTGTTAATCACACATCGATGTGAACTGGATTATTAACTCTAGTGCAAGTGGGAGACTGTTGGAAATATGCCCTAGAGGCAATAATAAATTGGTTATTATTATATTTCCTTGTTCATGATAATCGTTTATTATCCATGCTAGAATTGTATTGATAGGAAACTCAGATACATGTGTGGATACATAGACAACACCATGTCCCTAGTAAGCCTCTAGTTGACTAGCTCGTTGATCAATAGATGGTTGCGGTTTCCTGGCCATGGACATTGGATGTCGTTGATAACGGGATCACATCATTAGGAGAATGATGTGATGGACAAGACCCAATCCTAAGCCTAGCACAAAGATTGTGTAGTTCGTATGCTAAAGCTTTTCTAAATGTCAAGTATCATTTCCTTAGACCATGAGATTGTGCAACTCCCGGATACCGTAGGAATACTTTGGGTGTGCCAAACGTCACAACGTAACTGGGTGGCTATAAAGGTACACTACAGGTATCTCCGAAAGTGTCTGTTGGGTTGGCACGAATCGAGACTGGGATTTGTCACTCCGTGTAAACGGAGAGGTATCTCTGGGCCCACTCGGTAGGACATCATCATAATGTGCACAATGTGATCAAGGAGTTGATCACGGGATGATGTGTTATGGAACGAGTAAAAGAGACTTGCCGGTAACGAGATTGAACAAGGTATCGGGATACCGACGATCGAATCTCGGGCAAGTACAATACCGCTAGACAAAGGGAATTGTATACGTGATTGATCGAATCCTCGACATCGTGGTTCATCCGATGAGATCATCGTGGAACATGTGGGAACCAACATGGGTATCCAGATCCCGCTGTTGGTTATTGATCGGAGAACGTCTCGGTCATGTCTGCATGGTTCCCGAACCCGTAGGGTCTACACACTTAAGGTTCGATGACGCTAGGGTTATAAAGGAAGTTTGTATGTGGTTACAGAATGTTGTTCGGAGTCCTGTATGATATCCCGGACGTCACGAGGAGTTCCGAAATGGTCCGGAGGTAAAGATTTATATATGGGAAGTCCTGTTTTGGTCACCGAAAAAGTTTCGGGTTTTACCGGTAGTGTACCGGGACCACTGGAGGGGTCCGGGGGTCCACCAAGTGGGGCCACCAGCCCTGGAGGGCTGCATGGGCCAAGTGTGGGAGGGGACCAGCCCCAGGTGGGCTGGTGCGCCCCCCCCCCCCCACCAAGGCTCAAGGCGCCTCCAAGAGGGAAAGGGGGCAAACCCTAGGGCAGATGGGCCCTAAGGCCCACCCCTGGTGCACCTCCCCCTCTCCCCCTTGTGGCCGCTACCCAGATGGGATCTGGGGGCTGCCTCCACCCCTAGGGAGGGAACCCTAGGTGGGGGCGCAGCCCCTCCCCTCCCCCTATATATACTTGAGGTTTGGGCTGCCCAAGACACACGATTCCTCTCCTTCTTGGCGCAGCCCTACCCTTCTCCCTCCTCGTCTCTTGCGGTGCTTGGCGAAGCCCTGCTGGAGTACCACGCTCCTCCACCACCACCACGCTGTTGTGCTACTGCTGGATGGAGTCTTCCTCAACCTCTCCCTCTCTCCTTGCTGGATCAAGGCATGTGAGACGTCACCGGGCTGTACGTGTGTTGAACGCGGAGGTGCCGTCCGTTCGGCACTAGGATCTCCGGTGATTTGGATCACGATGAGTACGACTCCTTCAACCCGTTCTCTTGAATGCTTCCGCATAGCGATCTACAAGGGTATGTAGATGCACTCTCCTTCCCCTCGTTGATGGTTTCTCCATAGATAGATCTTGGTGACACGTAGGAAATTTTTTGAATTTCTGCTACGTTACCCAACACGGCAGTGGCAACGGTAGTAGGCGTGGTACTACCGCTAATAGGAGGTACTATCGCTCCTACTGCCGCTTGCTCAACTGGGTCAAGTTGGGGTCAGCGATAGTATGCCAATGGGACCACCACTGGACTACCGCTAAACCCGACACGATAAAATCGAGACCTGAATCGAGGCGGCAGTACGAGCGGTACTGGGAGCGGTACTACTGCCCACAAGCGGTACTACCGCTGGCAGCATTCCAAGACACTCCAAAATAACAGGAAGGGAAACTCCATGGAAACGGAAAGATACGAAGGGTGCAATTGGAGATGTGTACGTGTTGATTCCACCCAGACCTTTCTGAAGCAGACCCCCTCTTGATAGTACGATAAATCCTACGACTCAAGCCCACCGAAAATGAAACGAAGGAAAATAATACGTTTTCTGTTTAAAACTTCCAGGGGCATCAATCTTCTTGTGCCAAACGATGAATTATCTGAAATGCTCAATGCACACGAATAGTCCGCAAACGTATTATCGTAAATCAACAAAGCCGCTAAGGGATAAATATGCCCTAAAATAAAGTATCATGAAGCAAATGGAATAGCACATGATAACCAAAGGTTCACTCGAATGTCCTTCGTGTACTCATAGGGATCGATATGGATGTCCACGGTTCTATTATCGGTCATTGAACAAAAGGGGTTTTGTTCATGTCTATGTTTTACCGAACCTATAGGGTCACAACCTTAAGGTACTCATGATTTGTTGATGTTAGTAGGATAGGAGTAATGAGAAAATATTTATGAAATAGCTTCATTCAAAATTGTTTCGAGAGGAACCGGAAGGGTTTGGGGTTTACCGGGTAGTACTGATAAATAATATATAGGTGGAAATTGTTTTTGAAGATGCTAAATTAATATTAAAATGCTCAAAATATGATTAGGATGCTTTTATATTTATTTAAATAACAATGGGCCTTAAAAGGCCAAGTGGTGGAAAGGATATTGGGCCACTTGGGCCCAATAGGAGGTGGCGCCCCTTCTCTCTTGGGGAAGGAAGGGGGAGGTCGAATTGGAGGGGGATTCCCCCTCCTCTTGCCCGGTGCAAGGGGGGAACCTTCCCCCTTGTGGCGCCCCCTCTTCCCTCCTCCAACCTATATATACTAGAGGTTTTAGCCACTTTTGAAGACACAAGTTTTGGAGCCTCCTCTAGTTCTCTAGTTCTAGTTGATCCAATTAGAACTAGATCTAGTTCTCTAATCCTCATAATTAGAATCCCAGTGTGGTTCTAATCTCCTCCTTCTAATTCTACAGCGACAATTAGCTTTGTACGGCGAAGCGCTGCCGGTCGTGAAGACCGTACGCTTGCAAACTGTGGAGAGGTCGTGCTTTCAGTCTTCGTTCAAGGGATTATTCATGAACAGTTCAAGGCACTTCAAGTACGATCTACACCGACTTGTCTTCTTCCGCTGCAAGCCTGCAACTCAGAGTTGGTAATGATATGATCTAAACTGTTATTGTATCTTCATAGTGTTTCATGTTCATTGTAGGGCATTTTTTTGTTTTCTACTATGTTTCCCAACATTCTTGGCCTTGACAGGGGGTCCATATGGGTCCATGGTTAGTAGGTGATGCAGCACGTCGCTCACAGCCCCCCCCCCACGCTGAGGGTCGATGAACTAACCGACTCAGTGAAGGTGCGCCAGTCCAGGAAAATGACACCTCGTCTTTGAATTATTTGACCGAGGATGGCAAGATGAAACTTAAGACAAAAATGCAAAAGGGACTTACCTCTGCAGCTCGATGCACCTCATAGTAGCCAACATCGTTGCCTTCAAGCCGGAAGGACTGGCCCTTGGCCTTGAAAAGGAGGGTCTGCATCCCTCTAATGTCCTTTCCTCGGAAGAAACATCGGATGACTGAGGTCTGGTCACCAGGAGCAAACTTCCATAGAGAAGAAGCTCCGTCTTGGAGTGGTTGAACTCGGTGGTGGAGCATGACGTGTACGACATCAATCAAGTTAACGCCCTCCCTGATGTAGTACTCCACCCGAGCTTGGAGCATTTTGACCTCTTCTTTGTTCCCCCGTTCAAGGTTCTTCGTCATCCATGAGTGGAGCCAATCCAATGGCGCTGCTGAGAAAGCTGGGACTCCTTCCTTGTCCTAGGACGACACATCGACCATATAAAACCGTTCATCATTCTAGTGCTTCAGCATTTCGATGAATTTTCCCTCCAGCCATTTGACGCGTGGATCTTGCTAGCCATGGCACCTCAACACTCCGTGATATGGTGGGCATTTGTTTGTGGCTTGACACAAAAAATCTTGAGCCAAAGCCCGAAGTGGGGCTCTATGCAGAGGAAAGCCTCGCAGAAGACGATGTAGGAGGCGATATGGAGGATGGAATTGGGGGCAAGGTGGTGGAATTGTAGGCCTTAGAAGTAGAGGAGGCCCTGGAGGGAGGGGTGGATCGGAAACCCCGGACCTTGTACAAGGTGGGGGTGAACATGACGCGCTCACCTTCCCGAGGTTCTAGAACCCGGGTGGCGGAGCAAATAACCTTCCCGACAAGAGGGGAACGACACTTCACCTTACCCCGTGGGGGAAGGTAGCCGAGCACCTGGAGCTTGGTGATGTCGGCGGCGGCGACAATCGAGTGGGGCCATATCCCCCTCTTGCTCGCCGCCTTTTCCTCCTCCGCCGCCGCCACCCCGGTGTGCTTTCCCTTCCCAATCATCAGTGGAGATGGGGAGGGAAGGAAGGGGGGATTGGTAGGCTCTGTTTGAAGTTTTGATATCTGGGCGCCGGAGCTTGGGAATCACAAGAGCTGGGAGCAAGGGTGAAGGTGTGAAAATGGAGTAAATCCACCATTTGGATTTTATAAGCCGGTAAAAACACTCAACGTACGGATTGCGTGGCAATAATCTCGCAAGTTCCCAACGCGACGTGCGTTATGTGCTCGCGTGGATTGAGGTGTTTTATTGGTAATGCCGCCGAAAATCCAGGGCATGATCTCTTAACTGATGAGATGTGCCAATAGCAACGGCCGCAAGCTACGCTACCCATGACATAATGAGTACTGATGAGACCTTTCAGTTCTACAATATATGGTGGTGTTTCGAGTTTGCTCAAAAGTTGTCAGAACCTGACCCAACCAGGCGCACCCACTCTTCCTCGGGAGAGACTTTGTTGTTAAGCTAACTAGTCGGGGTAAGGGTCCTCGGGTCCGACAATAAAAATACTCTTCGGGAAGAGCTCGTTTGGGGATCCTCCGGAGTCCGAGGTATATAATTCCTCTTACACAGGCTACGTTTATGTCAAAGAAGGAAGCACAAAGGTGAGTATTGAACCAGTTTGCAAGATCGAAGACTAACACATAGAAGAGCAAGTCTTCCGAGGATTATCCTCGGCTTGGAAGACCGGTTCAGGGGCTACTGATGGTGTACTACATAGGGGGGTGCTAACCACGTCGGCCCCCGAGCATGGGCTAGGCCAAGGACCCCCAAACTATCAACCAGTGGGACACGCATGTCGGGCCCTCGGCGTACTCAAGATGAAATCTTCCGAATACTTGGCACCTGCTCCAAGAAAAAATGCGATCCTCAGCATGTTTATATCCTGATGTTACCGACCTAGGTGCAACCCTAGGTACCCCTTATGTCTATATGAGCCAAGGGGTTTAGGACCCTAGACCTAGATTCATTCATATAAGATCTCGAGGTAGATCAACCTGTACTTTATATCCCATCCACAATTAATACAATACAAACAGAACGTGGTTCACTTCTTTGAGAGGGCCCTAACCATGGTAAATATTGTGTCCCTTTTCATCCTATTACCATCTAGCCAAGATCACCCCCTTCTCCAGATCTGTCAGATTTAACTCCTTCACCTGCCTACAACGTCCGCCTACAATGTCCGTTCGTCACATGTAGCAACCATCGTCTACAACATTGATGCCCAACCTTGCAACAATTGGTGGCGGGAATCGTTTGGTCGCCGTTGCACGACCTCTTAGCAAACACCGACGTGTCACATCACTGTTGTGCGGCCATGCCGCTCCAAATTTGCCATCACGCTGATCGCAATAAAGACACGCGTCGCAGCAGTGGACATCCATGCCATCCGGAGGCAAAGCGATGAGGAAGCGACACAGTGGTTGTGTGATGCGGCGGTGTAGGTGGAGGGGAAGGAGGGGAATGGGGCAAGATACGGGAAGAAGAGACGGGGTAGAGAAAGATAGAGAGAGGCGACTCGCACGAGAGCCACATAGCCACGCGGCGAGAGAGTGAGGAGGCTGACGAAACCAGTCGATCAGTCGGGGCGATTAAAAAAAATTGAAATGAAAGGTAGATCCTTCTACCTTATATATTCAAAACAGGCAAAGACTGAAGACCAGTGGTCAATTACATGAGGCTTGTGATGTGCACCGTGGTGCAAAGGGCCACAAGCAGCCTACAGAGAAAGAAAGGAAGGCAGGGGCAAGAGGAACAACTTATGCAACACTCCAACTTATGTGCCCAAGCCAACAGAGTCCCTATCCTCCACCTTGCGCTGTGTTCTGTTGCTCCAAAGCCTGAGCATTTCAGGCGCATATGTACTGATGTAGGCAGCAGACCAGCGCTTGTTGTTGAATCATTCTGAGCGTGCCAAAGCGTGACAGCACGCAGGAAAGACAACGTACCATTGGTGTGGAGAGGCTAGGTGGTGAGCCGCACGCCCCATGAAATCCATCTGATCAGTAGATATGCAAGCCACGGATGACAAATTGAGCTTCGCCCAGAGCAAGTGAGCAGGCAAGCATCTGAGAATCAAGTGACAAATAGACTGGGCAAACATCAAAATCAAAATGTGAGAGGCGAAAGAAATACCATGCAACTCATTCCTCTTATGTGAAAAGGACAATGTATTGGCATGGCATCAAGCCGAAACGAATCGATGCAATCATTTCCATCCCGGATATTTTCTATGGACAGGTGAAACTCACAAAAAGGAGTGCTTTTACATGTACAAGAAACGCACACGACACCCGACCTCTGTAACAGAAAAAACTGTACATGCTATGTACTTGCAATCCACCTGCAGTCGCTCTGAAGAGCTAACCAACTCCAAAATGTTCACGCCATCGTCAAGAAGCTGAGATCAGCGTGTTTTTCAACTTGTGCGCTACGAATGCCGCCGCCCGCTGGCAGGATTTACAGGACCAGTCGGTGGAGGAGGAGATGACGATGGTAGACGGACCAGGGCGGGTTGAGGCGAGGGCGCCGCCGTGAGGGCATAGGTGAGCCTTGAAGATGAGCTCTCAATAAGCCCTGCAACTCCGGCAGCAGAAGTTTGTGCGTTGGATGGAAGGAACAGGTCATGTTTCTGGTCTTTGTAAGCGCTCCATACCTGCGAAAGGCAGAAAAAAGATCTTAATTAACTAACTAGAGTTCTTGTTTACTGCCGAGTGAGTTGCTTCATCAATGATCTACTCCTGCAATTTCATAAGCTAATATGAACCGTAGAGTTCTATAGACTCACATCAGAGGAATTAAGGATTTCTCGAACTTTAGCACAGTGAGCGCCTTCCGTTGCAAAAGCATGAAGTACCTGTTTAGATAAAACAAAACAAAAAACAAGTACATCAAATATTATCAACAAAACACAAGCCGTAGAGGCTATTCAAGTATTAAGAAATTGAATTTTCAAACGACTCAAACCTAAAATGCATAAATACCACAACGAGGCCTTGACAGGATCCAAGGATTGCACCCTCTTATATCATGCTTTAACTACTCAATAGTCAGGAGACTAATGCTCTGAAGACTTGACGACACGAAATGTAGTTCAGCCAATTCTTTGGGCAAACACTTGATTTATTTTCAGGTCAAATATTTCAGGGCAATCTTACACTCATACCACCCAGTACACAAAACAAGCAAAATGGAAGATGCACTTTGGACATCAGCTCCCTAGAGACTGTCTATGATCAAACCAATTCTCTTTTGATTGCATCTAACTGCTCAGTGCAATAGCAAGATTTAGCTAAAATGCTACCCAGAATATGATGCTTACCTCCACTGCTAGTACACGCCCAATTGAAGCCTCTGATTCATTCCACTTCATTTGGTTACAGAGTCCCTGCCTTCCACCAGCTCGCCAGTCAAGAATGCCAAGGAGCACATCAACAAGACCAACCCTATTTTGGTTCGTAGTAAATACAGAGTAAAAAAATAGTTATTGAGCTGTTTTCACTGAAAAACAGTAGCTCTACCACTGCAGTGACTAACAAGATGAAGCAAGTAGACACTGGTAGTGGTTGGTCCTGGTTAGGATTCCTTTTCATTCAAAAAAAGTCTCAATATATTGCAAATGATGGTTATTTAGACAAAAGGTGTATTCCAAAGTCTAACCAGAAGAAAAACAATACAAGTTAATATGTTTTAGTTCTGTAAAATGTCAAAAGAATGGGGTAAAGGCAGATGCTGAGATGCTGCAGAATACCTAATTTTCCAATCAGAAAAAAATAGCTATATTGAACAAGTTTTGATCAGAAAGGTTTTCAACATAAATGGAACCCACTAAATGCAAATGTTTCATAAATTACCAGGTGCATCCTTTAAAGTTGCATATTCACGCAAGTCTGCCCTCTAACAATATATAGCACCAAAGCATTGAATAGTGATTGTTGAAGGCCACTTCAAATTTACGAAATTAAATGATACTCCCCCGTAAAGAAATATAAGAGCGTAGTGATCTAAACGCTCTTATATTTCTTTACGGAGGGAGTATTTGGGAAATGGAATGTTCTATTCTATATTTAAAGACCGAGCAGCTTACTTTAACCCCTGTGCAACAAGCGCGTCTCTAGCTCGATTACCAGCGCCAACAACACGCTTTAGTGTCTCTAATGCCAGTATACTTCCACCTTGCCATCCAATTGCTTTCATAAGCAGTGCAACAACCTGCAAGGTAGTTCAAGAAATAGATCACGATGGGCCCTTAGATGCCATTTATGAAAAGATGTGCTACGCCAATCATATTGGATTTCCTCTTCTGGCTTCTCCCCCATAAGTTCTACAGAATTCAAACTATAAAGGCAAACATCTTGTAAATTTAAGAGATAAATAGTTATTGTTGAAGCGACGCCAGAAAAGGAATTTTCAGTCATAATTTCTTTAAACACCAAGGTTCACACTGAACTTAGTATTATCAAGCTTTGTCACCAAACGTTTTCAGATGAAGTCAAATTACATTAGTGGCCATGCTGCTGTATCAGCAAAAAAGATCAATATGCAATGTTCCCCTCAAGAGTCATAACAAACACAAATAAGTTCATTATAATTTAATACCTGAGGAGTTCCTGCACTTGTTGCCGCCATAGCTTCAGCACAAGTGGTGCTAGACGCCAGCTGATGTAGTACTCGCAAACAACTAAGGCGAACCCTCTCTTGTGGAGTCTGCACAGTGGTCTCAGGGACACCATCAGAGTTATCGTGCTCAATAGGTTCTGCTTGCACTCTACTTGTGTCCTGTCCAGATGCCATAGTCTCCCTTCTTCCCTCATAAGCCATAGCTGCAACCAGCTTTGGAACATAACCTAGGTAACCAACATGGTCTGCAAGTGCCGGATGAACACGCAACAAAGAAACAAGTGCGGCAGAAAGCAGCAAAGGAAGTTCTGGATCAACAGCATTTGCTTCATAGTGGGTAGCAGCAACTGAAGAAACATACTGATCTAGGAGCCCTTCAAGGAATCTTTTAGGGTTTCTCAGTGGAAACTTGGGATCCTTTAGGAAAAGTCTCACATATATTCCACCAACCTGAAATTTGCACAGCATGATAATACCTAAGCCAATGTTATGAAATGCAGATACCAGAATAATTCTAGAACAAGCACTATACCTGTGGTTCATCCTTCATTACATGTTGGCCAGAGGCTTGTTCCGGCACATCCCAATCAACAAGACGTCCTTTCATCTGCTCTTGGTAAAGGTCTGCCGCCATGGTAGACAGCTGCGCAGAAAGAGAAGCTGCCATTGCAGGTGTCCATACAAGTTCAGGAGTTTCTGTTGTCTGTTCAAGAGATGAAACAACAGCTTCACCAGGTCCATCTCTAATTGCAGAAACCAAACCATCGGGCAAGAATCTAGCAAGCGTGATGGCCACCCTGGGACCATGCATCGGCTGCCCAGCAAGTTTGCCCAATAAGGATGCAGCTGCAGCTCTTTGCTGCATAGGGATTTCCTCTACATGATATAAACTAAGTGAGTAATATGTTGTGCATAATTAGATCTCTAAACTAGTGGTAGTTAAACATGAAAAAACCAATGTGAACGGTAAGAAGTTAAAAATAGAACAAAGTTTCATAAACACATATAGGAAACTTAAAGGTGGTGGATCAGTGCAAGATACTGGTGAGAAGTTCACACTACATTTAAAAAAATCAATTAATTAAACATACTATTGCTCATCAAATAACAGCTGGTGCCAACAAAACAGCAAGAGCATGAAGAATGTGAAACGTGTAAACTACACATTAGTTTCTGAAATAGCAACAACACCATAGCCTCATATAAATATCTAAATGTAGCAAAAAATGCCAAAATAGAGATTGTCACCTTGAAGGGGTAACATAAGTTCGAGAATGTACACTACACCACCATGCTTGGCAGCAGCCCAGGCCAACTCTGGCGTGCTGGCCAAAGAATAGAGGACAGCAAGCGCCCCATCCCTACAAGAAGGATTGCAGTGTAGTATCTGAAATAGCAAAATGAGACTCGTCCTTTCTGCGACCATGGCCTCCAAACAAGGAGCATGCTTTGTCAAGAGAGAAAGAACACTTAAACAAATTTGTGGGATATTGCTTTCAGGAGGAACAGGCAGCGCAAGGCATTCAAATAGAGGTGTCAATCGTTCCTTGGAAGCAAAAACAGCAGCCAAGCCTGGATTACTTGTCAGAAGATTCTGTAGCAAAAAGAATGAAAAGAAAAAGTCAGAAAATGAGCAGCATACACAGAAAACTTGAGAAACCTGTTCCAAAAGAGTACCTGAAGCGATGTTAACCCACTTCTGAGGTTTGTAATAACTTCACAATCTCCACCAGTTTCATATTTACTGCCTTTTTCAAATGAATTATCCTCTTTTCCTTCATTAGTTGAATCACTGGCTCCACCATTTTCAGTAGATGTATCGATAACCGAATCATGTTCGTGCGTCATATTTTCCTCCGAATTTATGGAACTCCACTTTTGCACTAGACCTGCTATAAACTTAAGAAGAGCAATGCAAAATCCTTCCTGATCACTTATTTCATAATCTGGTTGATTGTTGTAAACTCTCAAGTAGACATCACCAACATTCAATTCTTTTGACAAAGCTTCATAGTTGAAAGACTGTGATTCTGTCAAATCATACGAACCATCAGGACCTTGGCTAGTTCGCTGCTGATCTACAAACTTGAGGAGCTCTCCTCTGGTTGAAGAATTCCATATGATCTACAAACAAGAAAAAATTCTTAAGCTATAGAAATCAAGTCCACACATACAACTAAACAGTAGTAGATTGTCGTGTAATAATCTCTGAAACGTGTTCATGAAAAGCAGCTTGCAATTGCTCACTTAAAGCAATGTGTAAACTAGTGAAGCCATCATCAGATATATATAGAACCAAACTGTAGTAGATTTTTCGAAAGTTACTCCTTCCATTTGTAACTAGATTACCTTTCATACAGTCTCCAAGATGCAATTTTGGCCACTACTTTCCATACGAATATTTTAGTACAAACTATCAAATTGTCATATTATGGAAATAATTTTCATGACATTTATAACAATATTGTTTTTACTTAACTAATCTAAAAAATATTACAAGTTAAATGTAGAGAAGTTTAACAGCATACACTCAAGGAAGTCGTCCATTTGCGAACTGACGTAGTACATAAGTAGTGAAATACTCCCTCCGTTCACAAATATTAAATATTCTAACTTTTTTCTGAATCGGATATGTATATACACGTTTTAGTGGGTTTGGTCACTCATTTCAGTCCGTATGTAGTCCATGTTGAAAAATCTAATGCATCTTACATTTTTGAACGGAGGAAGTAGTTTATAATTGCTCCCTATGAAGCAATTGCGTGGTTGATTAAATAAACAACAACATCACTACTCAGAATGTGCATCTGTTTATACCCGTAGAGAACATCACTTCCATAGCTAATTAATATCAAGTCGGGACTAGAGACTAAGTAAGACTATGAAACTGCTCTTGCTACATCTTTGAAGCTAGAGCCACTGTCATGGAATTCACTAAGTCCAGTGAGGTGTACCCACGTGTGCATGGATTATGTGCCAGTAATAATAATAGTAAAGTAGTAAGCTTAGCAAATTGCCTAATATACAATTGAACAGAGAACCTATTACCTCTGGTGACTCCAAGTTTGAATTCAGATTTGATAATAGATCTTTGGGTGGCCGGTTTCTCAGCATGTCAGCAAGCTTGGGAGTAAGAAGTGCTCTTAATGTATTGAAAGCAGGAAGGTTAGATGGGCTTGATGTTCCGTCACCACCAAGACCACAAAGCTTTGACAAAGCCTGAGCTGCATGTACTGCATGAAGATTTTTGGCAATCTGCACCCTTGCCCCAACACCATGTGATTCATTTGTCTCATTCTCTTCTGCTGTCGAATCGTATTGAAGCAGTAAGGGCAAGACAAACCTGCAAAAACATTTGAATATGTCACTGCTATGGCTTCACATTACCTACTTTTTTGCTAATGTATATGTCAATTTGATTCAGTCAAGTATGATATGTACAGAATTCGTTCAGTACTAACTCCATGTTACTATAGCTTCTTTTCTTTTAGAGAGAGGAGGGAATCATCATATTATAATAGCAATAGCAAAAAGATGGCAGGACAGTACCATAAAAAGCCAGCGGCAAGCAGAGCATTTTGCAGTTCAGATGAAACTGAAACATTAGCAGCTGTCTGCAGAGCAGCATCCACAGCCGATGGAACAAATTCAAGTTCTGTACAGTGCACAATATCCTCAACAAGGCCAGCAAACTTAAGAATCTCAACTCTTCCTGACTCAAACAAGCTGAGCGCTGAAAATGTGTGCATTATATTGGTGACTATTTTTGCCGCTGGTTCGTGTGCCGGAGTTGTGGGCTGAACGATGCACATGCAACGTGAAAGCAGTGTTGCCAACAACGGGATACCGCTGTCTCGTATAAGCTCTTCTCCATTTAGTGAAGATGATGAACATCTGGCAGCAGATGAGAAGAACATGAGAGGCAATGAAAATAAACAGTTTCTGAAAAAATATATAAACATAGCTAAACTAAGTTTCTTTTAGCTTACGTCAGCCAAATCAGCTCTGAAGCGGCTATCAAAAGAGGGGCTCTATCAGATGAAAGGAAATTGCTATCATCCTTGTCTACAGTAACTGCATTTAGCAACATAGGATAGCCAGCATATTTGAATGGTTCCAAGACATGTCCATATCTCTTGTACAAGATACACTGTGCCTTAAGTAAGAGTATCAGCCTCCAGAGCTGTGGTCCCTGCAATCCTTGCATACTTGCCTGCATACATAGATATTGCATTCACAGTAAATATCTTTAAAAGGACTCAATGTCAATAGTCAAACACTGTGGGAATAATCTTAACAGTACTCAATGTTTATTCACATGTTCCCTTTTGCCTTACTCCAATTTGTAGGGCGAATGTTACAAGGTGGAAAATGATTTGTGAAGTGCACAGAAGAAATCTGCTCATACAGTTACCCCAATAAAAGAAAAGGACGGACCAAATAAGAATAAGAAACAAAAAGAGAAGGCAAAACATGGAGAACAGCTTAATCAAATTCAACAAGCAAATGCTTTTCCATACACAATTATAATTTAGATTTAGAGATCTTCCGCAGGAGAAAACTTAAAGCTAAGAAAAAAAGAAACACCTACTTCCTTAGAAAGGATAACCTGAGATTTACTACACTCGTTTTATGTTGCTAGCAATCCTCCTCGAAAAATTACTCTATACTAAAAATGATCCAGTTATAACTCCATATAACTAACCCGTCTATCATTTTATTTATGGTGCCTCCAATTTAATTAATTAATTTAACTATAAGAAATCAAGCATACCAAAGGTGGCATGGTGTCAACAGTCATAGAAACAATGGAATACCTGCAATCGCTCGTAAGCCTTTTGCACAGCAACAAACTTTTCTCTTCCCTCAGGGTTCTTGTCTGGATGGTATTTTATTGCCAGCTTCCGGTATTGGCGCTTAAGCTTCTCTTCGTCGATGTTTTCAATATTTTTTGCCAAACTGGCCAGATTTAACTCGGATGACTTTTTGCTACTACCCTTCTCGCCAATTACAAGATCATCAAGAGTAATCTCCAGTATCTTGCAGGCTTCTTCTTCAGACAAATCCATTGGACGGCGAGTTAACTCTTCACGCCACATTGCCAGTAGTGACTGCAAAAACTCTACGTGTTCAACGATGGGCCAGTTAGGAAACCTGATTTCATCACATAGGTTCCGAAGGTAGTAACGATGGCACCACATCTCATCTTTCAGATTCGGGTAGGTCACAGGTGGCATAGGAGCATAATCATACAATGAATGGCAATGTTGAGCCAATTTCTGAGAAAAATCACCGAGATGCTGCAGGACCTAAGAAAACAAGTAGAACGCAAAAAAGTATTTGAAAGTAAGATTAAAATCCAGAAATTTCAAAGCAAATGTCTTAAAAAAATAGCAATGAAGGCTACACAGGCAAAATACCTGACGAATAAGATGTTCTGCCCTCATTTTGTGGGTCCATATAATCTCTGGTGTGTCAGAATCAGACACCATTGCGGCAGCAAAAGCAGAAGGACCACTACGTTCTAAGACATACAGCAGTGATTCTGGGAGCAGTCCACCTAGTACACTGCGCTTTGCCAAAGGCAATGATGAAGATACTGCAGCCTCTTCACCGCCATGAAAGGCTTGATGAGTATGTGTGGCCGAAAAAAGTTGTGCGATTGATAGAAGGTTTGAACCAGGGTATGCCAATGCAAAGTAAAAGGCACCAGTACTATATAATCGAATCATAGCTTTGGGGTTTCTTGTGACAATAGCCTTAAGCAAAGAGGCAGATACTTCAACAATGCTTGGTTCCCCAGTAAGCATGGCCTATATATAATTTCAAAATGTTTTGTTTCATCAGTGTTTGATTGATAAAATGATTCCAGAAGTAATGAAAAATAAGTCAACAGAATAACTGAAGAGTTAAACCAATTTATCACAATATAAGCATGAGGTTTACTGGTACGACAACAGCTTATCATAAAAACAAAGGCTAGATCAGTAACGGTGATAACTACGCTAACAGGTTAACTAGGGATTTATAGTCTGCTGGCACGTTCTGGGATTGTTACTTCATCTGCACACTTTGCTGTTTAGATTATGTTTATCAAACATGTTCCTATCTGTATCCTAGTTGCGGATTAAGGAGTATGTTAGTGGTATTTTATGGGAATAAATTCCCATATCATGCACCTGTATGATCAATAGTATAAACAGGATAGCTACATAGTATCCACTGATGATAGAAAACAAAGCAAACTTGAGGCTAAAAAACACCTGAGCAACATGAGGAAGGCATCTTGGACTTGACAATATACGTTTCACCCTAGGAGTTGGGGTCACTATCTCTCCCGCATCATCAAGATCAGAATGTGCAGATGCCATACTGTGCAATATAGACAAGGCAGCATCCGCAATCTGCGTACAGAAATACATTTTCATGAATCAACGACAGTACAGAAAAATTGCATGTGGGCCGCGTGAGTGCACATGATCATAAAGCTGCAGACTGAATACCTGAGTAGAAGTCAGAACAGGTGTTCTAACAGAAAGTGCCCAACGCAGCTCTCGAATGTCACGTAATCTTTTCCAGTCAGACATACTGGAGGCCCAACATTTTGTTGTCCAATCAATTGACTTCTTTGACCACAGCCTTCTAATAGCATCCTTTTCAAGTGGACCAACTTTTGTACCATCATTGTCAATATACATCCACTCTTTTGAAGGCTCCATAAATGCGGTTGATGCAATGAGATTAGACTGTAGAGGAATAGCTGTCCGCTCAGATGCTTCATGAGCAACAGTTAACAAATCAACAGCCAAAACACAGCCTCCAACAAGAACACACGCTTCAACATTTGAAAGGTCATTCATGAAGGCCTACAAAAAGAGGGGAAACCAAAGTGAAATTTATCAGCATGGAAAAGACGCGCCACATCAGCAAATAACCTATTGATAATTGATCTTGATAAGATTGTATAAAATTATTGCCCACATTCGCTGTTCTACGGGTATCTAAAGGTATTATGGATGATACTGATGTGGCCAGGAAAACTCCATGTGAATAAAGCTCATTGATGTTTTCATATCTAGTGCATCTTATGTAATCTTACCAGATGATAAGATGGGAAAGAAAAACAAGGGGAGGTCATGGTGTAGCACAACAAACCTTTAACAGAAGTAGCAATCGGTGTCTTAAAGCCCTATCATCTGTTCTGTCTAAGAGAACTGTAATATGTGCTGTGCCATCAAAAGGCCCAATAACTTTGTAATGTTGCTCATAAACTATAGCCATTGCCCTTGAACAAAGCTCTCTTACTGAGGAACCTCCACCCCCACCAAACCCATCCAACCTTCCCATGTCACACCAATCATCAGATGAACCCAGTTCATCAGGAACTGCACCATCCACAGTTAGACCAACATCCGCATCACACAAGAAACGATGGTACAGAGCTCTAAAAAAAGCAACAGGGTCACGTAGTGGAAAATCCTGTGCTCGGTAATTACTTCCACTTTCAAGCAGCAACCGTAAGTAATATTGCCCAACACAGACTTCTTTAGACAAGCTAGGGTAGCTGACAAAAAATTCAGCATAGTTCCATGAAATTCGCGGTAAGGTGTCACTACCACCATCATCCTCACTTACCGAACTTCCAGGGTCAATATCATCGGTTCTTTCTTTCTCAACATCAAGGTTATGAACTTCAGTTTGCAATGCTTCCCTTAATTCTTGCCTTGTGCGTTCATTCCATATCAAATCTGCTCTATTGTGATCTAGACCAAATGCTCTCCAAAATCCAAACCAATTACATAGTAGCCTGCCAGATCCCACAGGAGTGTTTTCCACCACAATCTGTGCAGGTACTGAGAAATCTGAATGTGAGGACTCAATAAGGTCACCATTAGCAGTGGGGTCCACTGAATAAGTGTGTGAATCCAGCTGTGGTGTTCCAAGTTGATGATTTTCAGAAACAGACTGAGGTACAGCACCATGTGGAACTGCATGAGAAGGGTCAATACTCGTAGCAGGAGAAGGGGTGTGGGCGGTTGAGTACTGGCCGACATGCCTCTGATTGACATCTGCTCCTCCATAAGGACCCACACTGGTGTGCCTGAAGAAATCTCCATCATCAACACTATTGGGGGGCATTCCTTGTTCTGGTGTTTCCATGTTCTTACCACCAAGAGCCCTCCTCTGCTGAAGTATCCGCTTCTGCCTTCTGCTTAGCGGTACTTCGTCATACTGGTTCTGAGAATCTTCATCTGACCTCGTATGAAGATAAGCAACAAGTCCAGGAGGAAGTATTCTGGACAGCAGATCCAGCGCAGGTTGATAAGAATCAGCCCACAGAGCAACAAGCTGCCGACTAACATCACGCCGCTCACCGGCAGGGAAGAAGAAAGCATTTAACAAATGCCTCAGAAGCGCACCATCCTTCAAGGCAGCATCACGCATAGACTCTGCTGCTATTGCATCTTCCTCAGCAATTGTACGCATAATAACTGAAATGGTCTCTCTTACACTTTCAGCAGGGTGCGCAAATAAGGCAAACAACCGACGGCGCAAACCAGCAACTTGGCGTAGTAACTCAACAAATGTAGCATGTTGGGTTGTTTCACCATGGGGATCACAAAGCATAGCTTCAAGGATTTCCACAACAGACAGAGAAAGTAATGGTGAAACTGATAATGGCTTTAATCTGCTAACAAGGACTGGAACATAGATCGGTTGTGCAAACAGTACAGACTTTGCATGCATGTAGGTAGCATGGGATTCTCCCCTCGTATCCATCAACATCGATGTATCACCAGGACCACCACCAATTAGCATAGCCACAAGCCCAGCAGCCTCAGCTGCCACTCCCTCTGAGCCATTCCTAAGCAAACCCATTATTCTCCCAACAGCAACAGGAAATGCCATCACATGTGATGACACACTTCTTGATGTAAGTAGCCTCCGTAAGCATGCAACGAACCCCATTATTGTCGCTGCTGCTTTTGGTGATGGAGGCGGAAGAGGTGGAGCATCAGCAGGAAGATTTTGCGGGGTGGCTGGAAGAAGACTAATTAAAGCCATTAGGACCACCTCAGGCACTTCAATATTGATGGGCACTCCGGTATATGGTATACATGCATTAAACTCCCTTATTCTACGCCATAATCTGATTTTTGCTCCCGGAACAGTGTCAGATGAAGCTACAGCCTCTTTCGCGACCACAGCTAAATGTTTTACGTACATGTTAGCAGCTTCCATATCAACAGTAGCATTATGAGGTATCTGAAGATGGGCAACCCCACAAGGTGGATCTATACGATGACCAGGCATAGTCAACCTTGGCAGCACTGGAATTGCACATTGCCTCTGCAAGCAACAAGGAGATTAAAATAAAGAGAATGCTTGGCCGCAGAGATCAAGGTGAGCATAGTAGACAAACACATGCAAGACGAACATCAACTGATAAGAAAGGAAGGCTGAATTGTACTATGCATTCTAAGCATGTGGTAGTGATCTATGCTAGAGGAGTATAACTGTAGAAGAAACTCATGTCATGGGCACGAGAAAAAGATAAATCAATTTAGTACAGAACAGAGCTACATGACAGTTGAATTGCTTTAATGTTGACCAAGTAGTTATGCAGTCATCGGAGTGATTTCTTTCATGTAACACCACCACATTAGGTGATCAGTAACTATACACGACATGTGAACTTAGTAACTTACACTGTGCTAGTGAGATTAAGTGTATATGTAATGGGGCCAGGTGTGGTACATATCCATGTGTTTTGTTTCACTGCACTTCTAGTGCCTAGAAAGCACTTTGGTGTTTGCACTCAGTAATTGCTAAGCTGTATCTTACCTACTAATAAACCAGCGATGGCTTCTGGTCGTACGTCGTCAGCAATTTTGCAAAAAAGCCCTTAAAGGTTTTAGTAATCAACCCGCAGTCTGACCGTAAGTGAAAAAACGTTTCGTACGCAGCCCAGACTCCGTCGTTAAAATTGCTGCCCACAGGAGAACGAGGGTTCCTCCGCCGCTGCGCCCCACCCCCTGCTCTGCGAGAACGACGGTCAGCCGCGCCTCCATCCCTTGCTCCGCGGTGCCCGTCCTCGCTCCCCGGCCCCCGAATGCACACAAGATCGACAGGATCCGCCGCATCCCTCACAATTTTTTTCCAAATCGAGATCGATGGGGATTGACAGGGGCGACAGCGATGGGGAGTTGGATCTGTGTGGCGGCGTGGTGGGAGCGCGGGGAGGGGCGCTGTGGTGGTGGAGGCGACCGGCGCCGTAGATAAGCGCTGGGGAGTTGCCGATGCAATGGCCGAGCGAAGGGGAGAGCCGTCGTGGTGGACGAGAATGACCACCATGGATTCCTCGCCCCAAGTCATGATCCAGTTGCTGCCGCTCTTCGAAGTCATCTGCTCCATCACATCGGCAACCTCACAGGTCACAGCCTCCCATCTGGAACCCTGATGTCGTTTTAGTTGCCGACACTATGCAACGGTCCTTTTTAGTGCAATGCTTGCTTAGCACTAATAGGTAGAACATTCATCAATCAAGCGCATGTACCAACATGATGGTAGATTTTTTATTGGCTCTTCTCTAATCTGCAAGTCATATATTGTGGCAGCGCTGGGTAGATTCTTATTGGCCCGTGTTGTGGTGAAAACATGCTGTGGCTGATCGCTTCATTTGCTAACATTGATATATGTATGCTGCTGATGGGTCCTGAACTCCTGATATACACTGCCTATTGCTGCTAAAATTAGTATTGCTACTCAATTTGATAGGTAAAGTGGTAATGGATGGCGAGATTTTGTAGTGCTCATATGCCAGTTAGTCAATTGTCCTTTCTGTGCTGAATTAGAGAATATTGCCCATATGTTAATCAGCTGCTCCTTTGTATAGTTGTCAGTTTATGGCTCTAGGTGTAGCTTCATTTATGCATATTGGTAATGTTGTGTTGATTTCTTTTGGGCGGAGGTTACTTCATCAATGAGGGGCCGGAGGGAGAGCTTGGCAGGGCGGCATGACGGGCTGGTCTGCACCAGCAGAACGGAGGGAGAGATTGAAAAAGAGTGTCCGCCTGCAGTGGCACGGAAGAAGAGTTCGAAAGCAGCACGGGCGGCTGCTCTGCGGCTGGTATTGAAGGTAGAGCTTGGCAACAGAGAATGGGAGAGCTCTACTGCCTCGAGCATCGCATCCAGCCCCAATGGCATCATGCCCACTTGCCCGGGTAAGCTTCTTCTCTGTTCCAATTCTTGCACTTGTTGGTTTTTTACTTTCAGAGCTCTGGGAAATATCAGATGGTGTGTGTCTTCTTTGATGGTACAAGTATTTTAAACTGGCACCGTCTGATAATATATGATTGCTATAATGAACAAAGGTTGTATTTTTTAATTGATTGGTACGCAATTGTTGTCTTAGCTGATCACTTGCTCATTTCCATTCTTGAAAATGCAAGATTATTAATTTCCTTATAAGGATATATAAAGATAGAGGCAATCTTTTTAAAACTTTTCTGAAATATGATATAAATGAAAATGTCTGATATTCAAATTAGTTAGATTAGTTTCTGTACTCCTAGCAGTGCACCTAAATTTGAGTATCAATGTTTCAGGGTACTATTTTGTTTTTTGAGAACCAAGTAAAAGACACAGTTCCAGTGTGATCAGCTAAGAGTTTTTGTACACAACATCGATTCTATTTTTCTCAAACCATTTATTTTAGCTTGGATAAGTGGTGTTTTGTTGTTCTACGGACTGAATTTGTTGACGAACATGGCTCGTGTGTATTAATTCATCAATGTCTCTGGCTATCCTGCAGTACAAGGCAGACCATAGATTCCTCCCGATGAAGATTGATGTGGCGCGATGGAGAGCTTGGTGTGTGCGGCCTGCTGATGGCGCTCGGGCCGATGGTGGCTTAACAACGCATGTTCTCTTATAGTCCTCATGCTCTCTGCCCTTAATTTTATCTCTCCGATTCTTCTTTGGTTACATGCACATGTGATTGAGGCAGGACAACAGGAGCAGCAAGAAGCATCGACAACTATGAGCTAGCTGCTAGCAGTGCCCCCCCCCCCCCCTCATGTACATGGATTTGTAATGGCCAAGGAACACTTTCGATTCTTTCTTTAGTGTTTTCACTATCAATCCATATTTGGTGAACTTGTTCTACTGTTCATGAGCCTCCGCCCAGAACCTGTCTGATGTCATGCGTACGACGGACTGAGACACGTTCTAATTTTCTGGTGAAACTCTTACCTCTATTTAGAAAATCCAAATGATGAAACAAGTGTATTCAAGGTTGGATCTGCACCTTAAACATGTGTACCTGATGTTCCAAGCTGCCGGTGTTCACAGCTAAGGAGTAGGCAAGGGTCCATGGTTCATTTGATTTCGTGGGGATTATCCAGTACAATGCGATCTACACTGAAGCCGATCTGAGCCAGGTGGAACAGAAGTTGATAGATTATTCTGGCGACAGGGCTTCAATATATATATCAGTCAGAAGTCTTGCAATTTAACCAGTTTATGCCTGATATTTTTGTCTCTACATTTATGTAGTAAGCTCAAGGCATCAGGTACGCTTTACATACAAGGTCTCGTTCAGTTTAGTTTCCCATGTAGTGTTAAATTCTGATGAACTATATTCAGTACAAATTGTAAGCTAAAGCAGATTAAAAAGATAATAAATATGCTCAATCCATGTTCAGTTGCTAAACTGATCAGGAACTACACTTCAAAGAGCTAACTGTTCACAATAAAATAGCCATAAATTTGTCAGTGTTTAGGGTATTCATCCACTCAGTGTCATGTTTCTGAATTTTGTGATCCGGAAAACATTACTGGTCATTTCATAGTAAGATTATAGAGTTGTTCTCCCTTTATTTTGCATATCTACTCACTTGCTTATAGTAAATAAATAATTAAACAGTCGGAACTGGTAATTTCAAGGAAAGAAATAAGAATCTCATGGTCTTTGCTATCGCACCTGTACTGGAGATTGGTCTTTCAGTCTCCATGCCAATCCATGTCTAGCCTGACTGGACTCTTCCAACTTTTGTCAAGCTACGTTCCAAGTTTCATATTTGAAATAGCTTATGTTTTATAGGTAAAGGCACACAAGTTTGCTGTTCAATATGACCATCAACTTATTAACAATCTGTAGAACATCAGAATACTTATATGTTTCAGTTTTTGTAAATGATGAACAACAATATAATTTCATGCCTAAAATCACAGCTTGGGTTAAAGGCGTGTGATTTGTTTTCCTCCCGTTGCAACACACGTGCATTTTTGCTACATACTCTCTCTGTAAAGTAGTGATCTGAACGCACTTATATTTCTTTACAGAGGGAGTACTTTCATCAGAAAAAAAGGAACGCACAGATATTTTAATTAGTTTTCTTTCATGTTGGCCTTAACTAACAAACATGTTCTCAGCAATTTCTCCACCTTTGCCATGGGATGGGAACCAAGCTTACACAATAGAGGCTATTGAGTTGTATTGTCAGGTCTGTTTACGTATTTTGTATTTTACTTGAGAGTGAACCTCTAAGGCTGTACCTTCTTTTAAGTGCTAGCACCTAGAGATGATTTGAATTTTCCTCTTGTAAATGTCATGAGGCATGAGCCACAACCTCTCCGTAGAACATTAAAACAAACATTGATCTCCCTGTCATGAGGCATGAGCCACAACCTCTCCGTAGAACATTAAAACAAAACATTGATCTCCCTGTGGGTAAACAAACATTGACCTTTTGATTTATTTTTCCACTAGACGATTGTGGACCATGTGCAGAAGGAGCGTCCATTCAAGCACATTCTAGCAGGATGGTGTGCAAGTTCCTCTTTTTCTTAAGCTCAGGTTCCTCTTTCTTGCATGAGTTATTCTTAATTATTGAGTTGATTTGCAGGATTTACATCAGATTGGCACAATTTGATGAACTTGAATTGTTTTATTTGGCCATTATATATTTTTTGAGTTTTTTTGTTTGCCCGTTGCAACGCACGGGCACTTTTACTAGTATTGTGAATATGTAACACGTACACACGAAGAAACTGTACTCTTCAATGTCTTCATACAGCTAATCAGGCACGACTAGAGATAATGACTTGGAAAAAAAAGGGCAGCCCAGTGCATGTAGCTCCCGCTTGCGCAGGGTCCGGGGAAGGGTCCTACCACTTTGGGTCTTCTGTACGCAGCCTTTCCCTGCATTTCTGCAAGAGGCTGTTCCCAGGACTTGAACCCGTGACCACATGGTCACAAGGCAACAGCTTTAGCACTGCACCAAGGCTCCCCTTCAGATAGTGACTCGGAACCGCAAACTAAATTCTAACCAGGATGTATGTCTTTATTTTCATTAAGTATTGACTTAGATGAGCTAAAAGTACAAGTCACTTCAAGCTTGCTAAGAAGGACCGTAAATCTGAGTATTGGAATATATCAGGGTAGAACTAGTACAATTTTCCACCTCCACGAAACATTATATCAACTCTGTTAACTTCAAGTGGTGCAAAGTCGAGAAAGATCAAAGAAGTGATACCTGGGTTTGTAAAACATCAACAACTGTTGCAATTAAATTATCACGGGACGTACTTGCATATACCTGAGTGAGAAACAGAAGACAATTAGAAGGCGTTCCTGGCATTGGGCTTAGAGACTATTATATTATATTGCATACTACTTACATGAATCGGGCAACCATCATTGAATTCGAATGCAAACATCTGCGGCTCTTCTGCAAATCGCACAAGGGCACTTACTGCTGATAGAGGCCGGACGATAGTAGCCTGGAAAGATAAGATACAGTGCAACCAAGTAAGAAACCTACCATACCAAAGTCATAGCAGAAAGAAGGAACAAGCAATCTAACAGAAACATATCCACAATTGGTGTAAGTGCCCTTAGACCTTGTACTCAAGACTACCATTTATTGAAAGCTGATTTGCGAATGGCAGCATACTTGCAGCATGTGCATATGCTATCAAAAGTTTCAGTGTGAATGATTTATACAAAAATAAAAATTAAAAAATGGCTACCTCATAATTCTCAGGGCGCCTTTCCACAAGTGATGTGTTTGTAAGAACGAGCTGCCGAGAAACAGAATCACCCTGTTCTCCAAGTCCTCCCCGTGGTCCAACACCCAAACTCAAGCTCTCAATACAGGCAGTGCCATGTGCAGCAGGACGTAATCTTATTACTGACCATTCTCCATGCCGAGTTTCAGCAGCTCCAACTGCCTCATTAGCTAAAATGAAAATCAAGTGAGATGATAGCCACAGGGAACACAGAGAACATCAGTTCAAGTTTTACTCCTTTGTTGCATGAGGCAGATGTAGATTTGATGACATTGTAGATAAACTTGAAACTAATACATGAGATAGATGTGAATTTTATGTACCAATCTGAAACTTGGTGCTATTTCGCTGAGTCTGTTTGTTTTATATTGATTTTGAAGCTGTATACTGAAAAAATGTATTGAAAACTGTATATATGCATTAATATGTGCAGCCTCATCATCATAAACAATAAAAGGGCAGCCCGGTGCATGTAGCTCCCGCTTGCGCAGGGTCCGGGGAAGGGTCCGACCACTTTGGGTCTATTGTACACAGCCTTTCCCTACATTTCTGTAAGAGGCGGTTTCCAGGACTTGAACCCGTGACCTCATGGTTGTTACAGTATATGTGGATTGCACTGGCCCTTTCCATCAGTTCGGACTTTTGGTTGCGTTGGCTAATGCATGAAGCTTAACATGGTATCGGAGCTAAGGTCTTGAGTTCAAGTCCTGACTTTCGCAATTTATTAAAAATTGCTTATGGCCCCCCTTTGTGTCCACGTAGAGGCCTCTTGAGTCATGTGAGTTTTGCGCGCCATCGCTCTCTTTCGGTTGCACGTGTTCACTTGTCTTCCCCGTCACACGTGAGAGGGAGTGTTACAGCATATGTGGATTGCACTAGCCCTTTCCATCAGTTCGGACTTTTGGTTGCGTTGGCTAGTGCGTGAAGCTTAAAAATGGTCACAAGGCAGCAGCTTTACCACTGCGCCAAAGGCTCCCCTTCCCTCATCATCATAAACAATAGTCACCTAAAAATCTACTCAATATCCCCAACAAAACGGCAGCAAGTAAAATTCATCATCACCAGATATACAATATTCACCTCTCCTTGCTATGAAGTCAGCAGCTGTCATTGACTGTGAATTGTCAACGGAGAGTGATAATCCAATTGCTGACTTGGCAGTTTTTGTCTGAAAGATAACTGGCATTAGAATGCTACATCAACTTGTAACAGGCAATGAAACAACTAACAAAGAAGAATACAAAAAAGCATACCAAAGATGATATAATCAGAGTGTTTGTACTGCCTGATGCAGCCATAAATGCTTTCGACTTCCTTCCATAAAGGGGGCATAGCACAAATCCTCCGCCTTCAGCGCTCCTCCTCCCATAATTATCCCCCAAGAGCAAGATAGCAGGAGAATCCATATCTCTAAAGTCCAAGCACCAGCGTAGATTACCAGAGTGTACTTCAAGGAGCTCAATTCCCAACGAAGTGACCTTAATTTTCTACATAATGTTTTTCAATGCCAGTAACCAAGATATCATCAGATGTTAAACAGCTGATGATTTAAAACAGTAGATTCATCTCAAACAGCATGGTGTAAGTAAATTACAGTAGAGGTACTCTACAATCAGCTGCCCGTCTAACTATTCATCAACCCAGTGCAGTAATGTTCATTTATTATTAACTACTTAAATGCTTGGTACTAGCATTGCGGTCTTGCGGCACAATTTGAAAACTGAGTGACTTAGTTTTCAGCCATTTATTGTAGCACGGTTTGAAAATTGGTGTTCATTTGTTAATTTTGTCCATAAATAGAGAGATTAAAACCAATTGCGTGAAAAAATACTACTACCTCTGTACCAAAATATAAGACGTTTTTGTAGGCTAAACTAGCCTACAAAAATGTCTTATATCTTGATACGGAGGGAGAATTATACAAGTATGCTACACTATTTTTAATTCCCCTTCAATTAGTAGCTTTGTAAACTAAGTTCGGCACCAAAAAGATGGAATTATGGCACGATCCGAAGATCATTTATTTTTTACATCCCTTCAATTTGTAGCTTTGTAAACTAAGCCCCATGCCAAAAAAAAATGACCACATGACAATATGAGAATCAGCAAGGATTTTGCCGCCGGGATTAGCAACAGCTAGCTAACTATTTGACTTCAGTGCAGGCATATAAGATCACCCTCTTCTCAATTCCACCTCATTTGGCTAATTGGACAATTCTTTGGCTAGTTATAACTGATGCAGCCCTTTAAATATGAAGTTCCAGAAATGCAGTTATCAGTACCATATACCCCAAAACTAAGTTGGATTGGGCATGAAAGCATCGACTGATGACCGTGGAGATGTTATATTCCAACCTTGTATTATTCAGAATAGTAGCACGGCTGGATAGTGCTCGGGCGAGAAGATAAGAAAGGCGCGATGGGGCAAGGGCGGAGAACTTACGAAGGGTGCCCACTCTTGGGTGCGGCGGCGGAGGTGGAGGACGGGGAACTCCACGACCGGGTGCACGGGGCGCAGGCGGTGGAGCTCGGTGAGGATCCCGGCGCGGAGCGGCGAGGAGAAGCGCATGGCCTTGAACTTGCCCTTGCCGTCAGAGCGGACGCTGAGCGAGAATTCGGCGGCGGCGTTGGGGTCGGGCGCCGCGCGGTCGAAGTCTGCGGCGAAGTCGTAGGAGTTGGTGACGGCGAGCGTGGTCGGGTCGAGCGTGACGACGCCCGAGGCGGCGATGCAGAGGATCCGGCGGTACCTCCCCCGCCACGAGTGCTTGACGACGAAGTACCTGGCGAGGTACTCGGGCTCCTCGGTGACGGCGGAGGAGGAGGCGTCGGCCCCGGCGTTGGCCGACGGGGCCGAGGCGGTGTGGCGGCTGGCGAAGTCCATGTTCTCTAGGAGGCTTCGGCGGCGGGTATTAGGGTTCCGCCAGGGGAGCGGGAGCTGGAAGAAGGGGGAGCGCGGTGCCGCCGGAGAGTGGCGGGAGTGATTCGCCCCCAGCGCGGCCGATCTGGGCGACGAGATCCCCCCACCCGGCGATCCTGTCCAGGGTGGCCCGCGGGTACGCCGATCGCCGGAGACCGGTAGGGTGGTCGGAGATTGAGAATTTCGCTGTCTTCTCGTCGGCGTCTGATCGATTTCGTTGATTTGATTTTGGCTTTTGTGTATTAGTTTTGTGCTTTTGTTGAGAGAAGCTGTACCACCTTCCGATCTCCGTTTTTCCACGGCTGTGGTGAAATCGTCGTGGTATCGTATCGTGGCAGGGAAGTGGAGCTGGCTCGACTCAGCCCCGCGAGGACAGGTTCACTCCATCATCGTCAACTTGTCATAAAATCAAATCAAATTATTTTTCTTCTCTTCTTAGAAACAATCAATTTCTATGAAATCACTCCCGCCCCTAGTAGTAGATAGAGTAGAAAATAAAAGGAATTCATCAGTTGTGAAAGTTCATCATGACATACAAATTGATGGTTCCAAATGCATGGTATTATAAGTTTTAATGTAGATGACTCATCAAAGAAAATCCACCCGAGGTTGTTTTGAAAATATACCTGGAGGCAATAATAATTGTATTGTTTATTTTTGAGTTTATAATTAAGTGTTTATATTCTATGTTATGACTGTTATGGTTCTTGAATATGTAATTCAGAGGAAAATTGATAAGCACGTGTAGAGTCATATGATTTGAATGGAACTAATTTGGACTAACGTTGTTTTCAGCAGAACTACCGTGCCGTTGTTTTTTGTGCAGAAATAAAATTTCTTATAATTGACTGAAATTTTTTGGTGATTTTTTTTGAAACAAAATAGACCCCCGAAGCTTCGTAGGACAACCAGAAGAGCCATGAGGGCCCGACTCACCACCTCGGCACGCCCAGGGGTGATGGTGCCCAAGTGCCTCGTGGGCCCATCTTAGCCATTCTTCGCGTGATTCCAACTCTAAAAATTCCTATAAATACCAAACTCCCAAAAAGTTAACATAGAACTTCGACTTCGCCGTCGCAAGCCTCTGTATCAAAGAGATCCCATCTTGAGCTCTACTCCAGCACCATGTCGAAGGGAGAAATCATCATCGGAGGCCATCTTCATCATCCCGTCGGTCTCCGTGATGAGGAGAGAGTAGTTCACCCTCGGGGCAGACCGGCTGAGGGTATGTACGAGTAGCTATGTGTTTGATCTCTCTTTCTCGTGTTCTTAATTTTGCACGATCTTGATATACCACGAGCTTTATTAATATAGTTGGATCATATGGTGTTTCTCCCTATCTATCTTGTTATGATAAATTGATTTTTTTACTTTGAGGTTTCACTATTATCGGATTGAATACTTTTTGGATTTGAAAACACTTGATGTATATCTTGCATGTGGATACCCGTGGTGACAGTGGGGTGTTCTATTGATTCACTTGATATATGTTTTGGCAATCAACTTGCAGATTCCCGTGGTGGCATTGGGGTAATCTATGCATACGGGTTGATGCACGTTTTCGTCCTTCTTTCTCCGATAGAAACCTTGGGGCACTCTTTGAAGTTCTTTGTGTTGGATTGAATATTATGAATCTGAAGTTGTTTGATGCATATCGTATAATCAACTCACGGATACTTGTGGTGACATTGGAGTATTTATGTGACATTAGAGTTGGTTGATGTGTATCATATGGTATTATTTTAGTACGAACTATAGGATTGTTTGTGACACTTATAGGGATGGCTCAATAGATTGATCGAAAAAGATAACTTTGAGGTGGATTCGTACCCTGCAACAATTTTATCTTATGTTCTCTGCTAGATAAGAGCTTTGGAGTAATTCTTTGTAGCATGTTGAGGGTTTGTTATATGATTCAATTATGTTAACACTGTTGAGAGATTGCACTAGTGAAAGTATGAATTCTAGGCCTTATTTTCAAGCATTGCAATACCGTTTGTGCTCCGTTTTATCACTTGCTACCTTGCTGTTTTTATATTTTCATATTACAAAAACCTATATATATCATTCATATTGCACTTGTATCACCATCTCTTTGCCAAACTAGTGCACCTATGCAATTTACCATTGTATTGGGTGTGTTGAGGACACAAGAGACTCTTTATTATTTGGTTACAGGGTTGTTTGAGAGAGACTATCTTCATCCTACGTCTCCCATGGATTGATAAACCTTAGGTCATCCACTTGAGGGAAATTTGTTACTGTCCTATAAAACTCTGCGCTTAGAGGCCCAACACGAGTCTACAAAAAAAAGTTGTGTAGTAGACATCAAGCTCTTTTCTGGCGCCGTTGCCGGGGGGTGAGTGCTTGAAGGTATATCTTTACATCTTGCAATCTAATCTTTTAGTTTCTTATTTTATCACTACTTTAGTCTATAAAAAAACTACAAAAAAGGGAATTGAGGTTGTGTAACATCCCAAAATTCTAAATTTTGGAATGTTATATTAAATAGATAGATTTGAATGATTGTCTGAAAGTGAGTGAATTCGAAGCTTTTTGAAAGTTAAATGAGAGGGAATAAAAGGACTTTCCCAAACTTTCATATTTGCTTTCTGATCTCCGTGAATTCAAATTATTTTCACCACAAACCCCTGGAGAGAAGATGCCATGACTTTTTCCATTTACTTAAATGACAAGGGGTGTTGGAAATATTTGAATTTCATTTGAAACTATTTTCAAACTTTATGCAACTCAATGATTTTCACGAGCGAAGATAAAATGACTTCTTCAAATTATATGAAATATGAGTTGGGAGTTTCAAAGAATTAAATTCAAAGTTCTTTTGAATTTATTTTCAATTTGGAGTTAATTGAGTTTTATTCAAATAATTTTTCTCCAAAAATAAAATATATGGAAATTAGGGTAACATGATTCCCTACATTAGAAAATTGGAGAAAAATTAATTTGAAATCATTTTGGTATTTTTTTAAATGATTTTGTTGGATTTTATTAGACCAGTAGCACTGTTTGAATTATTTGAATTTGTGTGTACTTTATTTGACTCTAGGAAAATGTTCATGTCGTAGAAAATCTTTTTCTGAAAATTTGATATATTATATGCCTATATAATATTTTTAGTTATTTTCGTTTTTATTATTTTAATTGTTTGGAAAAAAATGTTTTAAAAAAACAAATCTTCGCCGACTGGGCTGGCCCAGCACCCAGCCAGGCCGCGGCCCAGCCAGCCCAGCCCCGTGCGTCCCCGACCTCCGCCCGGACTCCGGCTCCCGCACGCCGCCGCGCCGCCATGGATGCCGTGCGCCGCCCGGCCTCCTCTGCCCCCTCCTCCAAGCTTCATGCCGCCCCTCTCCTCTATATAATTCGGAGCCCCGGGCCCCGCCTACCTCTCTCTCCTCCTCGCATCACGCCGCCATCGCCGCATCTCACCACCGCTGCCACCGCCGCCGGAAGCCGCAGTCGCTGCCCTCGTCGCCGTCGACCGTCGCCGATGCCACCACCGCAACCGCCGCTCCACGCCGCCCCTCCCCGTGCTATTCGCCGCATTCCCCGACGCCCGGAGCCGCCGCCCCGAACGGAGCTGAGCCGCCGCCGCCGTCCTTTTCCTCGCCGCCGACGACCCACCGTCGCGGTAACCGCCGTCGCCCCTCCTCACCGTCAGATCTGGATCCAACGATCCAGATCGTTCCATTTTTTTTATTATTTTACCCGAAGCGTTTTGTTTTTATTTAGAGAACGTTCGCTGGTTAGGTATAGAAAACGAATGTTCATCCTTTAGTTTTTTTTCTTTTCTTTTTCTGTTATTTTCGGCCAGGGGCCTATTTGTGATAGTTTTTCTTACAGATTAGTCCCTCGGTTTCAAACGACTATAACTTTTTACTCGTTAGTCCAAATTCAACGAAACCAACGCCCACGTCTTCGTTATGATCTCCTCTATCCAGTAATCCAACTCAAACATGATTTTGAAAGTTTAAAATTTGAATTAAGATCATATTTGAATTTGAACTTCATTTGATCATAACTTGAGTTTCGTAACTCCGTTTGAGTTGATTCTTTTTGCAAAATCGAAGCTCTTGACCTAAACTTTCTGATAAGGCCAAATTCATATAATTTTGGTACTATTAGAAATTGTTTTATGTTGCAAGAGTTATTTGCTTGGTTTTGATGTTTTCCGAATTGTTTTCTTCGATCTTTCTGATCTTTTGAGTGATTGCTTATGTGTGGTTACTACTGCTTGCTTACGATAGATTGACCGGAGTGTGACGAGTAGAACTATCAAGAGTTATGAGTGCGAATCATCTTCATCTACATTGCAGGCAAGTTCACACTTTGATCATGTCCCCTTCATACCCAGTTTTCATTGCATTAGATCAAACCTCAAACATTGCATGATTGGGATCTAATTAAATTGTGGGATGGGAAGTAGTTGAGGTAGTACCTATTACCTGTTTGTTATCAAACCCTTGGGAGTTACTATTACGTTATGCTTATAGTGCCATGCTATGCTCGTAGACGTGGATTGGATTTTGAGAGTATCCATGACAGATGTGAGATTGTTAATTAATGGTTTACGTAAGGTGGCAACTTAAACACACATCTGGGTGGATTGAGGCACCTGGTTATTCCAGGATTGCCTGTCTAGGCACCTGGGTAGACCAGGATTGCCTGTTTTTTTATGGACCGCCACCCAGGCTCAAAGGGATCATGAGATTATTCATACTAGAAACTTTCGTGTGCAGCCACAAGCTATTATGGGCTCTAGCATAGTTGACTAAGTCGTGCGAACTCTTACAGTGGTAGACTAGCAGATGTAGGGGATGTAGGTGGTACGGTCTACCCGATCGTAAGGTGCTAGCGCTTCTGAAAGACTATGTCTCGGTCATCCGTCTTCTCAAACACCATGTAGTGCGAGAAACCAAACGGAGGCGATCGAGTCTTGTGGGAAAAAGTGCGCAAACCTCTGCAGAGTGTACAAACTAATCATGATTAGCCGTGTCCCCGGTTATGGACATCTTGAGTCTCTCGTACTTGGATTATCCTGTTGATCTCATCACGTTACTTTAAATTAAGTTTGTTGGGTTTAATGATGTTATTTAATTGGGATTGAGAATGCTGTCAACCATTCTCAATGTTCAACAACCACCATGATAGTTAAATAAAATTTATTCCTTTGTAGTAGGGAAAAATTGGTTTTTCGCAAAAACCTTAAACCGTAGAGCTTTTCCACCACCAAATATGCATGTAGTGATAGCCATTGTTCATCATTCTCTATGGTGTGAATTTGCCAGTACATTCAATGTACTGACCCTTTGTGGCTGCAACATCTCATGTTGCAAGATTATCTTACGACGAGTAAGTGATACGTTAGGGTTACGATTTCTACACTCAACTTTGCCGTTGGTGTTGATGGGAATCCACAACCTTGTTACTTTCGCTATTTTGGATTGAGGTAATATTATTTACGTTACTTTTTACATGTGATTTACCTCTGTTATAAATCCTCGAGTACTGTGTGTGTCAGCATACCAATCCAGGGATGACACTTAAGCACAGAGACTTGATCCATTCGGGTCGGGTCGCTACAAGATGGTATCAGAGCACATGTTGACTGTAGGACGTGACCCTAGAAACTGGCAAGCCCATAGCAAAGATTTTTCTCTACAACTTTCCCTTTCAAAAGATCTTTTACATCTCTTCTCCTCTGAGCTTATTCAAATATTCCCTTTAGTGAGACCATACCCCTTTCCCCTTTTGACCACACGAAGATTCGACTAATGAGATCACTCCAAGAAGTACAACATATTGGACAACTAAGACCGCTTCAGAATGAAGAGGATTTTACTGTGCATTTGAATAATGGAAACTACAACGGTTGAAGACCGAAGACAAGGAGAATTTGAAGGCTCTGAAAAATTCCCAAATTTGTATGACCTAGGAAGGCCGCCCTTATGGAACTTGGCAGACTATGAAAGTTGTCAATACCCGAGATCAAGGTGTATCGGAGAAAGACTGAAACAAGTAGCATGAGAAAACTCGAAGTTTTGTCAAAGAAAACCCTAAGGCAGGAGATATCAACTATGGAAGATAGTTTATGGAAATGACAAGAGCAGAAACACGGTCATCCGTGATGTCATCACCCACTTATGCTATTGTCACCGTGCTGAGTTAAGCATGCATATGCATGGAAGGATTGTATGGTAGAAGGCTGATGGAGCATCTATCAGCAAGAGGTGAAGTTAACCTTATCTAGTGTATCACCAGGATCTGGAGTGTTACATCAAGAAGTTAAGATGGACCTTTAGGAAGCTATATTTGACAAGGAGCATTTCATGGAGAACGCAGGATCCAGAAGTTGAAAGTAGCCAAGCTAGAGGAGCAAAACTTTGAGATACAGGAGATTCGTTAAGAACTGAAGGACAGCAGGATCATGGTTCAGGTCGAGTTTGATGAAACCCAGAAGTTTGGAATGCAACTCCAGAATATTAAAGGATGTCACGAGAGACTTCGCGTCAACAGAGATGAGCTGGCAAAAAGGATTTGAGAAAGACAAGCACGATCGGAAGAGGCCATCAGAGACATGAAGAAGACCTGAAGAGTCTGGCGACGTTGAAGATTAATTGACCTTTAAAAGACCAAACCCCTGTTATATACCTACGATAGATGCGAAGTTTGTGAGCTGTCATTTGTTTGATGTTTTTCCCGACAGCCACAAATAAAATCTGTCTTTTCAAAACTTTTGTTTGTATTGTGTGTATCCCTCTCCCTCTCTCTTATCTTACCCCAAACCCATGGACCCAATAGAGGATGAATGAAGATGGGCTTATATTTTCTGGACCGATGAGTCAGTTGGAGACAGACCGATGGATTCAGAACATGGAGGATTACATGAAGAATAACCCTGTAGTCGGAAGGGATATGACCCAGCATGCTCTTCAGTGCTTTGAAAGAGGTTCTGCTACTTGGTGGAGGATGTACCAAACCATGAATGTATGGCAAGGAGTAACCACTTGGAAAGATTTTAAGTTGACTTTGCTAAAGTCTCGGTTTGTGTCCCAGAAGTTGAAGCCTTATGGAAAGGATATGAATAAACCTTGTGCATGCAAGATTTGTGGAGAAATAGGACACACCCATAAAGAACACAAGGATGAATGCCCTAATTGTGAAGGGAGTCACCCAGTTGAAGAATGCCCAACTAGGCAGATTACTTCTTTCTTGTGTGAAGGGACTACCCACTATCCTGCTTAGTGTCACATTTACCCCATGGTACAACGAACCATCTAGCAGAAGAAAGAAGTAATGAAAGGAGCCCTCATGGAATTTTTAGAAGAAGCTGTGATGAAGGAAGAGATGGAGGACACATCTAAAGGAGAACCAATTAAACCATGCACCAAGTCGTGCTATTCATGTGGAGAAGAAGGACACATCTCCCAAAATTGTTTGAATGGGGATCTAGTAGAATTCCCGACGGAGGAAGTAGAGTATGACCCACAAGAAATAGAATCCATGATCGGAACAGAAAAGTCCAGGAAGAGAAGTAGATTGGATACCAGGAAGGACCTGAGTCATATCACCTGTTACAGGTGCAAGGAGTTAGGGCACTACCTCAACAGTTGCCCAAAAAGGAAACCTCGATACTTGTCAGAAGTAATATGTTTTAGTTGTAATGGAGCAGGGCACTTTGCCAGAGAATGCCCCAAGGAGAAGGAAACTTGTGCTAGGTAGTTGAGTTTGCAACAAAAGAAATGGAGTAGTAGAAGTGAGAACATTTTCTTTTATATTAAGGTGTTGAGTTGAGACTTGTAATGGAAAAGCGAGAGATTGTAATCACTTGAAAATGAATAAAGTTAGCATCATTGGTACTGATATGGATTTTATGAGTTGCTACTCTGTGAAGAAGAATTTTGGCCATTCTGAGGATATGAGAAATATGGTCTATGGAAGATTTGTGCATTTTAAGGGTGGTAGTACCCTGTAAGAACCGTTGACCCCTGGAAAAGATAAGGATACTCCACTGAGTGGATTTCAGATAAAATGAATACGAGTTTTGTCTCGATATGTGTGATACCCCAAGAGTATGTGGGATGAAGTTGGAGACCGTCAGTTGTTTGGACCAAATGTGATCAAGGAGTCAGAAGAGAATGTTAAAGTTGATTCGAGATAGACTGAAGGTAGCCCAGTCCAGGCAGAAGAGTTATGTAGACTCAAAAACTCAAGGAGGTAGTCTATGAAATTGGAGACAGAGCATGTCTTCGTGTGCCCCCTCTGCGAGGAGTTACATGAATTGGAGTTAAGGGGAAGTTAGCCCCGAGATTTGTAGGACCATACCGAGTTTTGGAGCGTATGGGAGAAGTGGCCAACAAGTTGGAGTCACCCGAAGGACTGTCAGGAGTTCATGATGTGTTTCACATTTCCTAGTTGAAGAAGTGCCATGCAGAGATGGCCAGTATTCCCCTGTAAGGACGCTTGACCCTGGAAAGGATAATGATGTTCCACGAAGTGGAATATGGACTTCATAAGTATAAGTTTTTATCTCGGTATGAGGGATATCCCACGAGGATGAAGAGATAAATTACTATTGGATATAAAGGAGGTATGATGTTGGAAATATGGATCAATGGAAACTCCATGATGAGTTTGAGTAATCATGTCCTAGTTTGGTGCCAATAGAAGGAAGGAAGACGATACAATTGGATGGATTTTAAGTATGCTAGGGATCTGGAAGTTGGAAGTTGGAATAATGATCAGTTGCCCGATGATAAGTTCAAGGACTACAAGTGATGAGATGGGCCATAACCCACAGGCCCCAGGACCTGCCAAGAAGCAAAGCACATTCTTGCTGAAGGAAAAACCCTGGACGAAGTTACGATTTTATCAATAAGACGATCTTATAGGAGTAACGCAAAACCTGAGAGTTGTGAAGGAACGATAGATGTTTGTTTGGCTTGCAGAATCAATGGATTATTCCGAATGCAGTTCATGGACAAGAGAAATTCTGTAATGCTTGTGAGGATGACCGAGTGTTAGAATGCGAGATTCGCTAAACCGTATACAAGGTAATGATTTGGGTGCGGGATGGATTGATCACTATACTGACTTACTCTTATTATTCGCCTTGATATATGGGATGGTAAATCTGAGTGACTTACCTATAGTAGAGAGACGACAATATTAAACCTTGTTTAAACCTTAGAATGGTATAGCAATTTTTCCCTTGTACAAGGCAGCTTTTGCCAACCGTAGGTTATACGGTGAGGATCAACCCAGACCCATTCCCTGCAGGAGAAACCATAATTGGTTGACCACCATGAGATATCGATAGTTGTTTAGTTTTGGCGCCAGACCCGTCAGCTAAGAAGACCCAATCTCGGAATAACCTTACCAAGATGAAAGCACAAAAGAATTGTGGTAAAGGTTATGCCACTACCGAAAGAGCCCAGATAAGGAATTATCATGACGATCTGAGAAGACCGACACTGTTAACAATATGGATGGAGTATATGAGTTTTGTTGGAACAGTAAACCATGCTTCTAAGGGTGGTAGCACCCCAGACCCCTGTGATGATCGATGGATTTTGAGGAGACCCCCAAACCCTAACCTTTCTTGCTAGCCTCTCCGAATCTCGAGGACGAGATTCATTTTAAGGGTGGTAGGTTTGTAACATCCCAAAATTCTAAATTTTGGAATGTTATATTAAATAGATAGATTTGAATGATTGTCTGAAAGTGAGTGAATTCGAAGCTTTTTGAAAGTTAAATGAGAGGAATAAAAGGACTTTCCCAAACTTTCATATTTGCTTTCTGATCTCCGTGAATTCAAATTCTTTTCACCACAAAACCCTGGAGAGAAGATGACATGACTTATTCCATTTATTTAAATGACAAGGGGTGTTGAAAATATTTGAATTTCATTTGGAACTATTTTCCAATTCTGAAACTTTATGCAACTCAATGATTTTCACGAGTGAAGATAAAATGACTTCTTCAAATTATATGAAATATGAGTTGGGAGTTTCAAAGAATTAAATTCAAAGTTCTTTTGAATTTATTTTCAATTTGGAGTTAATTGAGTTTTATTCAAATAATGTTTCTCCAAAAATAAAATATATGGGAATTAGGGTAACATGATTCCCTACATTAGAAAATTGGAGAAAAATTAATTTGAAATCATTTTGGTATTTTTTTTAAATGATTTTGTTGGATTTTATTAGACCAGTAGCACTGTTTGAATTATTTGAATTTGTGTGTATTTTATTTGACTCTAGGAAAATGTTCATGTCGTAGAAAATCTTTTTCTGAGAATTTTGATATATTATATGCCTATATAATATTTTTAGTTATTTTCGTTTTTATTATTTTAATTGTCTGGAAAAAAATGTTTAAAAAAACAAATCTTCGCCGACTGGGCCGGCCCAGCACCCAGCCAGGCCGCGGCCCAGCCGGCCCAGCCCCGCGCGTCCCCGACCTCCGCCCGGACTCCGGCTCCCGCACGCCGCCGCGCCGCCATGGACGCCGTGCGCCGCCCGGCCTCCTTCGCTCCCTCCTCCAAGCTTCGCGCCGCCCCTCTCCTCTATATAATTCGGAGCCCCGGGCCCCGCCTACCTCTCTCTCCTCCTCGCATCGCGCCGCCATCGCTGCATCTCACCACCACTGCCACCGACACCGGAAGCCGCAGTCGCTGCCCTCATCGCCGTCGACCGTCGCCGATGCCACCACCGCAACTGCCGCTCCACGCCGCCCCTCCCCGTGCTATTTGCCGCATTCCCCGACGCCCGGAGCCGCCGCCCCGAACGGAGCCGAGCCGCCACCGCCGTCCTTTTCCTCGCCGTCGACGACCCACCGTCGCGGTAACCGCCGTCGCCCCTCCTCACCATCAGATCTGGATCCAACGATCCAGATCGTTCCATTTTTTTATTATTTTACCCGAAGCATTTTGTTTTTATTTAGAGAACGTTCGCTGGTTAGGTATAGAAAACGAACGTTCGCCCTTTAGTTTTTTTTTCTTTTCTTTTTCTGTTATTTTCGGCCAGGGACCTATTTGTGATAGTTTTTCTTACAAATTAGTCCCTCGGTTTCAAACGACTATAACTTTTTACTCGTTAGTCCAAATTCAGCGAAACCAACGCCCACGTCTTCATTATGATCTCCTCTATCCAGTAATCCAACTCAAACATGTTTTTGAAAGTTTAAAATTTGAATTAAGATCAGATTTGAATTTGAACTTCATTTGATCATAACTTGAGTTTTGTAACTCCGTTTGAGTTGATTCTTTTTGCAAAATCGAAGCTCTTGACCTAAACTTTCTGATAAGGCCAAATTCATATAATTTTGGTACTATTAGAAATTGTTTTATGTTGCAAGAGTTATTTGCTTGGTTTTGATGTTTTCCGAATTGTTTTCTTCGATCTTTCTGATCTTTTGAGTGATTGCTTATGTGTGGTTACTACTGCTTGCTTACGATAGATTGACCGGAGTGTGACGAGTAGAACTATCAAGAGTTATGAGTGCGAATCATCTTCATCTACATTGCAGGCAAGTTCACACTTTGATCATGTCCCCTTCATACCTAGTTTTCATTGCATTAGATCAAACCTCAAACATTGCATGATTGGGATCTAATTAAATTGTGGGATGGGAAGTAGTTGAGGTAGTACCTATTACCTGTTTGTTATCAAACCCTTGGGAGTTACTATTACGTTATGCTTATAGTGCCATGCTATGCTCGTAGACGTGGATTGGATTTTGAGAGTATCCATGACAGATGTGAGATTGTTAATTAATGGTTTACGTAAGGTGGCAACTTAAACACACATCTGGGTGGATTGAGGCACCTGGTTATTCCAGGATTGCCTGTCTAGGCACCTGGGTAGACCAGGATTGCCTGTTTTTTTATGGACCGCCACCCAGGCTCAAAGGGATCATGAGATTATTCATACTAGAAACTTCCGTGTGCAGCCACAAGCTATTATGGGCTCTAGCATAGTTGACTAAGTCGTGCGAACTCTTACAGTGGTAGACTAGCAGATGTAGGGGATGTAGGTGGTACGGTCTACCCGATCATAAGGTGCTAGCGCTTCTGAAAGACTATGTCTCGGTCATCCGTCTTCTCAAACACCGTGTAGTGCGAGAAACCAAACGGAGGCGATCGAGTCTTGTGGGGAAAAGTGCGCAAACCTCTGCAGAGTGTACAAACTAATCATGATTAGTCGTGTCCCCGGTTATGGACATCTTGAGTCTCTGGTACTTGGATTATCCTGTTGATCTCATCATGTTACTTTAAGTTAAGTTTGTTGGGTTTAATGATGTTATTTAATTGGGATTGAGAATGCTGTCAACCATTCTCAATGTTCAACAACCACCATGATAGTTAAATAAAATTTATTCCTTTGTAGTAGGGAAAAATTGGCTTTTTGCAAAAACCTTAAACCGTAGAGCTTTTCCACCAGCCAAATATGCATGTGGTGATAGCCATTGTTCATCATTCTCTATGTTGTGAATTTGCCAGTACATTCAATGTACTGACCCTTTGTGGCTGCAACATCTCATGTTGCAGGATTATCTTACGACGAGTAAGTGATATGTTAGGGTTACGATTTCTACACTCAACTTTGCCGTTGGTGTTGATGGGAATCCACAACCTTGTTACTTCCGCTATTTTGGATTGTGGTAATATTATTTACGTTACTTTTTACATGTGATTTACCTCTGTTATAAATCCTCGAGTACTGTGTGTGTCAGCATACCGATCCAGGGATGACACTTAAGCACAGAGACTTGATCCATTTGGGTTGGGTCGCTACAGGTTGCCTCATATGCTTCATCTTTATAATGTCTTTCATGAAAATGATGGATCGGGAAATTGTGCCAAAGCATTAAAAGAAGAATTCAATAAAATGTCTGGCATAAAATCCTTGAATGATAATCATGATTGCGATGTTGCTAGTATGAATTCTCTGAATATCCATGACACTAGTGATATTCAAAGCCATAAGCTTGGGTATGATATGTTTGGTGAAGATGATATTTTTAGTCCCCCAAGTTTTGATGTGTAAATTTGTTATGGTGATTGCATGCCTCCTATTTATCATGATTGCAATATTTATGAAAGTGAGTTTGGAAGGGTGTCAACTTTAGATAATAATTGTCCCACTATTTTGGAGGGTTTTCAATCTTGTTATAATGATAAAAGTGGATTTGGTGAGTTCATGACTTTATTTAGTGATGAATCCACTATTTTGGAAGAGGTTTCAATTGATTGTGACAACAAAGTTGCTATCTATGATGATTATTGTGATGACATGTATGCTATAAAGAATAGCGATAACCATGAAACTTGTCATCATGATTTCAATTTTCAATTGGATTATCCCAAACAAGTATCACATGATAGTTATTTTGTTGA
Source organism: Triticum aestivum (assembly GCF_018294505.1). NCBI lineage: Eukaryota > Viridiplantae > Streptophyta > Magnoliopsida > Poales > Poaceae > Triticum > Triticum aestivum. The sequence continues at coordinate 351,571,605 of NC_057794.1, forward strand.
GTTTGCTCCCACTACTATTCATGAGAGTAAACTTGCTTATGGGAGAGTAAAAAAATTATGATTGTGTATCATGAAAAGAATGCTTTATGTGATAGCTATATTGTTGAATTCATTCATGATGCTACTGAAAATTACTTTGAGAGAGGAACATATGCTTGTAGGTATTGCAATAATATCAAGTTTCCTCTCTATGTGTTGCAAATCTTGATGTTTTGCCTTTTTTGTCTTCCTATGCTAGTTGATTCTTGTTCCCATGAATTGTTTGCTCACAAAATCCATATCCATAGGAAGTGGGTTAGGCTTAAATGTGCTAGTCATATGCTTCATGATGCTCTCTTTGTGTTTCAATTCTTTACTTTTATGTGAGCATCATTGAAATCATCATGCCTAGCTAAAAAGGCACTAAAGAAAAACACTTGTTGGGAGACAACCCAATATATCTACCTACTGTTTTTGTGTGTTCACATGATTAAGATACTGTAGTACTAACGTTTTATAGCTTCTGTTTCAATAAAGTGCCAAGTAAAGCCTTTGGGATACTGTGGATGATAGTTGACTTGATTTTGTGCAAAAACAGAAACTTTTGCGCCCAGTAACAAAATTGTTTAAAACCACTGGAGCATCAAAATTTTCTGAATTGTTTACAGATGATTGATATACAAATTGCCTACGTTTTTCTATCTTTTCAGAATTTTTGGATTTACAGAAGTATGGTCATTGTTCAGATCATTATAGACTGTTTTGTTTTTGACAAATTATGTTTTCAATGCATAGTTTGCTTGTTTTCTAGTTTCTATGGCTTATATTGGTCAATATAAATTGTAGAAATGATTGGGCATCTAACTTGTTTTTGCAGGGCATGTTGTGATGTGATATGGTCAAGGCATGATGCTATATTTTATTGTATGAGATGATCATGTTTTGTAACGGAGTTATCGGCAACTGGCAGGAGCCATATGGTTGTCGCTTTATTGTATGCAATGCAATCGCCCTGTAATCGCTTTACTTTATCACTAAGCGGTAGCGATAGTCGTGAAAGCAATATTTGGCGAGGCGACAACGATGCTACGATGGAGATCAAGGTGTCACACCGGTGATGATGGTGATCATGACAGTGCTTTGGAGATGGAGATCAAAGGCACAAGATGATGATGGCCATATCATATCACTTATATTGATTGCATGTGATGTTTATCCTTTATGCATCTTATTCTGCTTGATTGACGGTAGCATTATAAGATGATCTCTCACTAAATTTCAAGGTACAAGTGTTCTCCCTGAGTATGCATCGTTTCCAAAGTTCGTCGTGCCGAGACACCACGTGATGATCGGGTATGATAAGCTCCACGTTCATATACAACGGGTGCAAGACAGTTTTGCACACGCAGAAATACTCGAGTTAAACTTGACGAGCCTAGAATATGCAGATATGGCCTCGAAACACTGAGACCGAAAGGTCGAGCGTGAATCATATAGTAGATATAATCAACATAGTGATGTTCACCATTGAAAACTACTCCATCTCACGTGATGATCGGACATGGTTTAGTTGATATGGATCACGTGATCACTTAGATGATTAGAGGGATGTCTATCTAAGTGGGAGTTCTTAAGTAATATGATTAATTGAACTTAAATTTATCATGAACTTAGTCCTGATAGTATTTTCATATCTATGTTGTAGATCAATAGCTCGCGATGTAGCTCCCTGTTTATTTTTAATATGTTCCTAGAGAAAAACTAAGTTGAAAGATGTTAGTAGCAATGATGCGGATTGGATCTGTGATTTGAGGATTATCCTCATTGCTGCACAGAAAAATTATGTCCTTGATGCGCCACTAGGTGACAGACCTATTGGAGGAGCATATGCACACGTTATGAACGTTTGACAAAGCTCGGTATGATGACTACTTGATAGTTTAGTGCGCCATGCTTTATGGCTTAGAACCGGGACTTCAAAAATGTTTTGAATGCCATGGAGCATATAAGATGTTCCAAGAGCTGAAATTGGTATTTGAGACTCATGCCCGAGTCGAGAGGTATGAGACCTCTGACAAGTACTTTGCCTACAAGATGGAGGAGAATAGCTCAGCTAGTGAGCATGTGCTTAGAATGTCTGAGCACTACAATCACTTGAATCAAGTGGGAGTTAATCTTCTAGATAAGATAGTGATTAACAAAGTTCTCTAGTCACTATCACCAAGTTACTAGAACTTCGTGATGAACTATAATATGCAAGGGATAACGGAAATGATTCCCAAGCTCTTCGTGATGCTAAAATCGACGAAGGTAGAAATCAAGAAAAACATCGAGTGTTGATGGTTGACAAGACCACTAGTTTCAAGTAAAAGGGCAAGGGAAAGAAAGGGAACTTCAAGAAGAATGGCAAGCAAGTTGCCACTCCCATGAAGAAGCCTAAAGCTAGACCCAAGCCTGAAACTGAGTGCTTCTACTACAAAGGAAATGGTCACTGGAAGTGAAATTGCCCTAGATACTTGGCGGATAAGAAGGATGGCAAAGTGAACAAAGGTATATTTGATATACATGTTATTGATGTGTACTTTACTAGTGTTCATAGCAACCCCTCGTATTTTGATACTGGTTCAGTCGCTAAAGAGTAGTAACTCAAAAAGGGAGTTGCAGCATGAACATAGACTAGTTAAGGGTGAAGTGACGATGTGTGTTGGAAGTGGTTCCAAGATTGATATGACCATCATCGCACACTCCTTATACTTTTGGGATTAGTGTTAAACCTAAATAAATGTTATTTGGTGTTTGTGTTGAGCATGAATATGATTTGATCATGTTTATTGCAATATGGTTATTCATTTAAGTCAAAGAATAATTGTTATTCTATTTACATGAATAAAACCTTCTATGGTCATACACTCAATATAAATGGTTTATTGAATCTCGATCGTAGTGATACACATATTCATAATATTGAAGCCAAAAGATGCAAAGTTAATAATGATAGTGCAACTTATTTGTGGCACTGCCGTTTAGGTCATATTGGTGTAAAGCGCATGAAGAAAATCCATGCTGATGGGCTTTTGGAATGACTTGATTATGAATCAGTTGATGCTTGCGAACCATGCCTCATAGGCAAGATGACTAAGACTCCGTTCTCCGGAACAATGGAGCGAGCGACTGACTTATTGGAAATACTACATACTGATGTATGCGGTCTGATGAGTGTTGAGACTCGTGGCGGGTATCGTTATTTTCTGACCTTCACAGATGATTTGAGCATATATGGGTATATCTACTTGATGAAACATAAGTCTGAAACATTTGAAAAGTTCAAAGAATTTTAGAGTGAAGTGGAAAATCATCGTAACAAGAAAATAAAGTTTCTACGATCTGATCGTGGAGGAGAATATTTGAGTTACGAGTTTGGTCTTCATTTGATACAATGCGGAATAGTTTCGCAACTCACGCCACCTGGAACACCACAGCGTAATGGTGTGTCTGAACGTCGTAATCGCACTTTACTAGATATGGTGCGATCTATGACATCTCTTACCGATTTACCGCTATCGTTTTGGGGTTATGCATTAGAGACAACTGCATTCACGTTAAATAGGGCACCATCTAAATCCGTTGAGATGACACCGTATGAACTATGGTTTGGCAAGAAACCAAAGCTGTCATTTCTTAAAGTTTGGGGTTACAATGCTCATGTGAAAAAGTTTCAAACTGATAAGCTCGAACCCAAATCGGAGTAGTGTGTCTTCATAGGATACCCAGAAGAAACTATTGGGTACACCTTCTATCACAGATCTGAAGGCAAGATATTTTGTTGCTAAAAGTGGATCCTTTCTAGAGAAGAAGTTTCTCTCGAAAGAAGTGAGTGGGAGGAATGTATAACTTGATAAGGTAATTGCACCTTCTCCCAAATTGAAAAGTAGCTCATCACAGAAATCAGTTCTAGTGATCTCTACACCAATTAGTGAGGAAGCTAATGATGATGATCATGAAACTTCAGATCAAGTTACTACCGAACCTCGTAGGACAACCAGAGTATGGTCCGCACCAGAGTGGTACGATAATCCTTTCTGGAAGTCATGTTACTTGACCATGACGAACCTATGAACTATGAGGAAGCGATGATGAGCCCAGATTTAGCAAAATGGCTTGAGGCCATGAAATCTGAGATGGGATCCATGTATGAGAACAAAGTGTGGACTTTGATTGACTTGCCCGATGATCGGTGAGTCATTAAGAATAAATGGATCTTCAAGAGGAAGATGGACGCTGATAGTAGTGTTACTATCTACAAAGCTCGACTTGTTGCAAAAGGTTTTTGACAAGTTCAAGGGGTTGACTACGATGAGACTTTCTCACCCGTAGCGATGCTTAAGTCTGTCTGAATCATGTTAGCAGTTGCCGCATTTTATGAAATCTGGCAAATGGATGTCAAAACTGCATTCCTTAATGGATTTCTTAAAGAAGAGTTGTATATGATGCAACCAGAAGGTTTTGTCGATCCTAAAGGTGCTAACAAAGTGAGCAAGCTCCAGCGATCCATCTATGGACTGGTGCAAGCATCTCGGAGTTGGAATATATGCTTTGATAAAGTGATCAAAACATATGGTGTTATACAGGCTTGCAGTGAAGCCTGTATTTACAAGAAAGTGAGTGGGAGCACTACAGCATTTCTGATAAGTATATGTGAATGACATATTGTTGATTAGAAATAATGTAGAATTTTTTGGAAAGCATAAAGGAGTGTTTGAAAATAATTTTTCAAAGAAAGACCTCGATGAAGCTGCTTACACATTGAGCATCAAGATCTATAGAGATAGATCAAGACGCTTGATAAGTTTTTTCAATGAGTACATACCTTGACAAGATTTTGAAGTAGTTCAAAATGGAATAGTCAAAAAAGGAGTTCTTTCCTGTGTTGCAAGGTGTGAAGTTGAGTAAAGACTCAAAACCCAACCACGGCAGAAAATAGAGAGAGCATGAAAAGTCATTCCCTATGCCTCAGTTATAGGTTCTACAAAGTATGCTATGCTGCGTACTAGACCTATTGTGTACCTCACCATAAGTTTGGCAAGAGGGTACAATAGTGATCTAGGAGTAGATCACTGGACAACGGTCAAAAATATCCTTATTGGAATAAGGAAATGTTTCTCGGTTATGGAGGTGACAAAGAGTTCGTCGTAAAGAGTTACGTCGATGCAAGCTTTGACGCCGATCTGGATGACTCTAAGTCTCGATCTAGATACATATTGAAAGTGGGAGCAATTAGCTAGAGTAGCTCCGTGCAAAGAATTGTAGACATAGAAAATTTGCAAAATACATACGGCTCTGGATGTGGTAGACCAGTTGACTAAATTTCTCTCACAAGCAAAACATGATCACTCTTTGGGTGTTAATCACATAGCGATGTGAACTAGATTATCGACTCTAGTAAACCCTTTGGGTGTTAGTCATGTGGAGATGTGAACTAATCACATAAAGATGTGAACTATTGATGTTAAATCACATGACGATGTGAACTAGATTACTGACTCTAGTGAAAGTGGGAGACTGAAGGAAATATGCCCTAGAGGCAATAATAAAGTTGTTACTTATATTTCCTGATATCATGATAAATGTTTATTATTCATGCTAGAATTATATTAACCGGAAACTTAGTACATGTGTGAATACATATACAAACAAAGTGTCACTAGTATGCCTCTACTTGACTAGCTCGTTGAATCAAAGATGGTTAAGTTTCCTAGCCATAGACATGAGTTGTCATTTGATTAATGGGATCACATCATTAGGGAATGATGTGATAGACTTGACCCATCAGTTAGCATTAGCATGATGATCATTTAGTTTGTTGCTATTGCTTTCTTCATGACTTATACATGTTCCTATGACTATGAGATTATGCAACTCCCGATTACCGGAGGAACACTTTGTGTGCTACCAAACGTCACAACGTAAATGGGTGATTATAAAGGTGCTCTACAGGTGTCTCCGATGGTACTTATTGAGTTGGCATAGATCAAGATTAGGATTTGTCACTTCGATTGTCGGAGAGGTATCTTTGGGCCCTCTCGGTAATGCACATCACTATAAGCCTTGCAAGCAATGTAACTAATGAGTTAGTTGTGGGATGATGCATTACGGAACGAGTAAAGAGACTTGCCGGTAACGAGATTGAACTAGGTATTGAGATACCGACGATCGAATATCGGGCAAGTAACATACCGATGACAAAGGGAACAACGTATGTTGTTATGCGGTTTGACCGATAAAGATCTTCGTAGAATATGTAGGAACCAATATGAGCATCCAGGTTCCTCTATTGGTTATTGACCGGAGATGAGTCTCGGTCATGTCTACATAGTTCTCGAACCCGTAGGGTCCGCACGCTTAACGTTCGGTGACGATCGGTATTATGAGTTTATGTGTTTTGATGTACCGAAGGTAGTTAGGAGTCCCGGATGAGATCAGGGACATGACGAGGAGTCTCGAAATGGTCGAGACGTAAAGATCGATATATTGGACAACTATATTCGGACATCGGAAAGGTTCCGAGTGATTCGGGTATTTTTTCGGAGTACCGGAGAGTAACGAGAATTCGCCGGGGAATATATGTGCCTTATTGGGCTTTAGGGGAAAGAGAGAGAGGAGGCTGCGACCCTCCCAAGGCCTAGTCCGAATTTGACTAGGGGGAGGGGCGGCGCCCTGATACGTCTCCGTCCTATCTATAATTTTTGATTGTTCCATGCCAATATTCTACAACTTTCATATACTTTTGGCAACTTTTTATACTATTTTTGGGACTAACATATTGATCCAGTGCCCAGTGCCAGTTCCTGTTTGTTGCATGTTTTTTGTTTCGCAGAATATCCATATCAAACAGAGTCCAAACGGGATAAAAACTGACGGAGATTTTTTTTGGAATATATGTGATTTTTGGGAAGTGAAATCAACGCGAGACGATGCTCGAGGGGCCCACGAGGCAGGGGGGCGTGCCCCAGGGGGGCAGGCGTGCCCTAACCCTCGTGGCCACCCCGTAAGGCGGTTGATGCCCTTCTTTCGCTGCAAGAAAGCTAATATCCAGATAGAGATCGTGTTAAAATTCTAGCCCAATCGGAGTTACGGATCTCCGTGAATATAAGAAACAATGAAAGGGTAGAATCTGAGAACACAGAACAGAGAGAGACAGAGAGACAAATCCAATCTTAGAGGGGCTCTCGCCCCTCCCATGCCATGGAGGCCAAGGACCAGAGGGGAAACCCTTCTCCCATCCAGGGAGGAGGTCAAGGAAGAAGAAGAAGGAGGGGGCTCTCTCCCCCTCGCTTCCGGTGGCACCGGAGTGCCACCGGGGGCCATCATCATCACCGCAATCTTCACCAACAACTTCACCACCATCATCACCAACTCTTCCCCCCTCTATGCAGCGGTGTAACCCCTCTTTTACCTGCTGTAATCTCTACTTAAACATGGTGCTCAACGCTATATATTATTTCCCAATGATGTATAGCTATCCTATGATGTTTGAGTAGATCCATTTTGTCCTATGGGTTATTTGATGATCGTGATTGGTTTGAGTTGCATGTTTTACTATTGGTGCAGTCCTATGGTGCTCTCCGTGTCGCGCAAGCGTGAGGGATCCCCGCTGTAGGGTGTTGCAATACGTTCATGATTCGCTTATAGTGGGTTGCGTGAGTGACTGAAACACAAACCCGAGTAAGGGGGTTGTTGCGTATGGGATAAAGAGGACTTGATACTTTAATGCTATGGTTGGGTTTTACCTTAATGATCTTTAGTAGTTGCGGATGCTTGCTAGAGTTCCAATCATAAGTGCATATGATCCAAGTAGATAAAGTATGTTAGCTTATGCCTCTCCCTCATATAAAATTGCAATAGTGATTACCGGTCTAGTTATCGATTGCCTAGGGACAAATAACTTTCTCGTAACAACAAGCTCTTTACTAAAACTAACTTAGTTGTGTCTTTATCTAAACAACCCCTACTTTTTATTTACGTACTCTTTATTATTTTGCAAACCTATCCCAAAACACCTACAAAGTACTTCTAGTTTCATACTTGTTCTAGGTAAAGCAAACGCCAAGCATGCGTAGAGTTGTATCGGTGGTCTATAGAACTTGAGGGAATATGTGTTCTGCCTTTAGCTCCTCGTTGGGTTTGACACTCTTACTTATCGAAAGAGGCTACAATTGATCCCCTATACTTGTGGGTTATCACGCCCCCTCCTTCCTTCTCTTCTCTTTTCCCTTTCCTTCTCTCCTACTCCTACTACATGGAAGGGGGGAATCCTACTCCCGGTGGGAGTAGGACTCCCCAGGGCGCGCCATAGGAGGGTCGGCCCTCCTCCCTCCTCCACTCCTTTATATACGTGGCCAAGGGAACCCTATAGACACACAAGTTGATCATTGATCTCTTAGCCGTGTGCGGTGCCCCCCTCCACCATAATCCACTTCGATCATATCATAGCGGTGCTTAGGCGAAGCCCTGCGTCGGTAGCAACATCATCACCATCATCACACCGTCTTGCTGACGGAACTCTCCCGTGAAGCTCTGCTGGATCGGAGTTCGTGGGACGTCATCGAGCTGAACGTGTGCTGAACTCGGAGGTGCCGTGCGTTCGGTACTTGTATCGGTCAGATCATGAAGACGTTCGACTACATCAACCGTGTTCTCATAATGCTTCCGCTTACGGTCTGCGAGGGTACGTATACGATACTCTCCCCTCTCGTTGTTGTGCATCACCATGATCTTGCGTGTGCGTAGGAATTTTTTGAAATTACTACATTCCCCAACATATTGAATATGCAAAGGCATTTAGTTTGCAATGTTAAATATTAATTTCAGTGATTTGTTATAGTATAGAATGATAAGGTTTTGCATTGATTTATATTAACTTATCTCGCGAGTTCTTGTTGAGTTTTGTGTGGATGAAGTTTTTGAGATTTAGGGAAACCGTGATATGAGAGGAATTAAGGAGACACAAGAGCTCAAGCTTGGGGTGACCAAGGCATCCCAAGATAATATTCCAAGAAGTCTCAAGCATCTAAGCTTGGGGATGCCTCGGTAGGCATCCCACCTTTCTTCATCAATGATTATTGATTAGTCTTGGTTGAGCCTAAGTTTTTGCTTCTTCACATGAGATGTGCTATTCTTGGAATGTCATTTTATTTTGTTTTCTTTGTTGTTTGAATAAAATACTTAAGGTCTGAAAATTTTAAATGAGAGAGAGTCCTCACATAACTACCTATGTACTTAACTACTCATTTGATCTTCACTTATATCTTTTTGGAGTAGTTTGTCATTTACTCTTGTGCTTCACTTATATCCTATGAGTAAATTTTTGAATGAATTGAATATCATAAATATGAAATTATATGTGCTTCATATACTTGTATCATGCCTAGTAGTAGCTTCACATTGGGTTTAGAAAGTAAAATTTATTGAAATTTGACAATCACAATATTGGTCATACAAGCAATTCATAACTGATCAGTATATGGAAGAGAACTTTCACATACAAATATATTATCTTGGACTTCTTTTATGATTGTGAATACCCATTAATCATTTTCAAACTTGAGCAAATTAGTTGAAGTTGGACAAGGAAGACAACGTAATGAGTTATGATTGGGTATATTTGCATCGGAGTTATATTGTTATGGATCCTCCCACATGTGGTGCTTGTTTAGAATCTTTTGTTAGCCAAAATTTTTGTACTAAGCGGGAATACTGCTTGTGCATCCAAATCCTTGAGCTAAGTTTCTTCCATGAGTGTCCACCATACCTACCTATAGACAGTATTAACCTGCCATTCCAAGTAAATTTGCACGTGCCATCTCTAAATCTTCAATAAACATCTATTTTCTATGCCCGTACCGTTCATGAAGCGGCAATGGGTAGTCAGTATCTTCCATGCTAAGCGGGTTATTCTCACGATGGGTGTTTATTCACTTGTCATTGCACGAGAGAGGCTGGTAATTGGGATGCCCAGACCCATGATCAAAATGAAAAATAATGAAACAAACTCCCCCGGAAAGTTGATTGTATGGAGGGCACCCAAGGATTCGGCTAGCCATGGCTTGTGTATGAATGGTTGAGGGGGAGTAAACTTTACCTTTTCGCTTGGGAACCACCTATAATGTGTTTAGCATGGAAGATATTGAGAACTCTCAATCATGACGTTGACAGGAAAACTACACCTCTTAAAATGTATTCATCCTTGTTTTAAGCAATGAGCTTTGGCACCTCTACAAATCCATGCTTCCCTCTGCGAAGGGTTTATCTTTTAATTTTTCTATTAATTTTATTTTTTGTTGAGTCAATTTCTTATTCCAAACTATTCTTTAGTTGGCAAGCATCATGTGGTGGGGAAAGATCCACACACATATAGCCATTCAAATATATTTGATCATGAATTTTTATTGCTGACAATTATCTCTATGATAAATGAGTTGGGAGGCGAAGCATTAAGTCCCTATATTTATTTGTGTTCGATGGATACCATTTGTTCTAAAAATATGCTTTGAGTACTAGCAATCATAAAAGACTATATGGTGCTTGAGTATGTGGAGCTCTTACTTAGACTTTGTTGAAAATAAGATGCATTGAAATTGTTTGGTGACTAAGAACATATGTTGTTAAGTTTCAAGAGAATGGATTGTTTAAACCCTAACTTGTGAGTTGACTGCTACTTTATCATGGTGAGTTTTATGAGAAAGAGTTGGTATTATGATGCTAGGAAAAGTGATTGAAATTATCATTGATTAAACTTATGCACCATGCTAGCATTCACACTTCATAAATTATTTCTTTTATCATTTACCTACTTGAGGACGAGCAGGAATTAAGCTTGGGGATGCTGATACGTCTCCAACGTACCTATAATTTATGAAGTATTCATGCCATATTTACAACAACTTTATATGGTTTTGGTATGATTTGAATAGAACTAACATGGACTGACGCTCTTTTCAACAGAACTACCATGGTGTTGTTTTTGTGCAGAAATAAAAGTTTGTGGAATGTGCTGAAACTTTTTGACATTTTTTTGGAACAAAAGAGACCACCGAAGCTTCGCCGGACGATCATAAGAGCCACGAGGGCCCCACTCACCACCTGGGAGCGCCCAGGGGTGATGGTGCCCAAGTGCCTCGTGGGCCCATATTAGCCCCTCTTGGCGTGATTCCAACTCTGAAAATTCCTATAAATTCCAAAACCCCCGAAATTTAACCTTCCACCACTGCAAGCCTATGTACCAATTACCAAAGAGATCCCATCTGGAGCCCTATTCTGGCACCCTGCTGAAGGAAATATGCCCTAGAGGCGATAATAAAGTTGTTATTTTATATTTCCTTATTCATGATAAAGATTTATTATTCATGCTAGAATTGTATTGATCGGAAATTTAAATACATGTGTGAATACATAAACAAATAACGTGTCCCTAGTGAGCCTCTACTAGACTAGCTCGTTGGTTAAGGTTTCCTAACCATGTACATGTGTTGTCATTTGATAATGGGATCATATCACTAGGAGAATGATGTGATGGACAAGACCCATCCGTTAGCTTAGCATAATGAACGTTCAGTTTTATTGCTATTGCTTTCTACATGTCAAATACATATTCCTTTGACTATGAGATTATGCAACTCCCGGATACCAGAGGAATACCTTGTGTGCTATCAAACGTCACAATGTAACTGGTTGATCATAAAGATGCTCTACAGGTATCTCCGAAAGTGTTTGTTGAGTTGACGTAGATCGAGATTAGGATTTGTCACTCCGAGTATCAGAGAGGTATCTCTAGGCCCTCTCAGTAATACACATCATAAGCTTGCAAGCAAATGACTAAGGAGTTAGTCACGAGGTGATGTATTACGGAACGAGTAAAGATACTTGCAGGTAACGAGATTGAACTAGGTATAGAGATACCACCGATCGTATCTCGGGCAAGTAACATACTGATGACAAAGGGAATTACATATGTTGTCATAACAGTTCGACCGATAAAGATCTTCATAGAATATGTAAGATCCAATATGGGCATCCAGGTTCCACTATTGGTTATTGACCAAAGAGGAGTCTCAGTCATGTCTACATAGTTCTCGAACCCGTAGGGTCCGCACGCTTAACGTTCGTTAACGATATAATATTATATGAGTTATGTGATTTGGTGGCCGAATGTTGTTCGGAGTCCCGGATGAGATCACGTACATGACTAGGAGTCTCTAAATGGTCGAGAGGTAAAGATTGATATATAGGACGATGGTATTTGGACACCGAAAGTGTTTTGGGTGGTACCGGGTACTTATCGGGTCACCGGGAGGGGTTTCGGGCAGCCCCGGTAGGTTTTTGGGCCTTATGGGCTAAAAGGGGAAGAGCACACCAGCCCACAAGGGGCTGGTGTGCCCCTACTCCCTATCCACGCACCAAAGGGGGGAGGGAAGGAAAGGGAGGCGCCCTAAGGAAGCCATCTCCCTTTCCTTTCCCCCTCATGTCCAAATAAGGAAAGGGGGGCACAGGGCAAGGCAGCAGCCCTAGGGCTGCTGCCAGGTCTCTTGAGGTGCCCTAGGGGCTGCCTCCTCCCCTACCACCTATATATATGTGGGGAGGGGGCGCCACACAAGGACACAACATTGTCTCAGCCGGGTATGGCGCCCCAGTCCACCGTTTACTCCCTCGGTCATATTTTCGTACTGCTTAGGCGAAGCCCTGCGGAGATCACATCACCATCACCGTCACCACGCCGTCGTGCTGTCGGAACTCATCTACTACCTCACCGTCTTGTTGGATCAAGAAGGCGGAGGACGTCCCCGAGTTGAATATGTGCAGAACATGGAGGTGTCGTGTGTTCGGTACTTGATCGGTTGGAGCGCGAAGAAAGCTCGACTACATCATCTGCGTTGTGAAACACTTCCGCTTACGGGCTACGAGGGTACATAGGCACACTCTCCCCTTGTTTCTATGCATCTCCATGGGTAGATCATTGCGTGTGCGTATAATTTTTTTGTTTTCCAAGCAACGATTCCCAACAGTGGCATCATGAGCCAGGTCTATGCGTAGATGATATGCACGAGTAGAGCACAAAGAGTTGTGGGTGGTGATAGTCATACTGCTTACCACCAATGTCTTAATTTGATTTGGCGGTATTGTGGGATGAAGTGGCCCGGACCAAACTTACATGTCCACGCACATGAGACCGGTTCCACCGACTGACATGCAACTAGTTTTGCATAAAGGTGGCTGGTGGGTGTCTGTTTCTCCTACTTTAGTTGAATCGAATTTGACTACGGCTGGTCCTTGAAGAAGGTTAAAACAAAAAACTTGACGAATCACCATTGTGGTTTTTGCCGTAGGTAAGAATGGTTCTTGCTAGAAACCCGTAGCAGCCACGTAAAACTTGCAACAACAAAGTAGAGGATGTCTAACTTGTTTTTGCAGGGTATGATGTGATGTGATATGGTCAAGACATGATGTGATATACGTTATTGTATGAGATGATCATGTTTTGTAAGATATCAGGCAATTGGCAGGAGCCTTATGGTTGTCTCTTTATTGTATGAAATGCATACGCCATGTAATTACTTTACTTTATCACTATGAGTTAGCAATAGTTGTAGAAGCAATAGTTGGCGAGACGACCACGACGCAACGATGGAGATCAAGGTGTCGAGCCAGTGACAATGGAAATCATGACGATGCTTTGGAGATGGAGATCAAAAGCACAAGATGATGATGGCCATATCATGTCACATATTTTGATTGCATGCGATGTTTATCTTCTATGCATCTTTTTTTGCTTTGTACGATGGTAGCATTATAAGATGATCCCTTCACTAAATTTCAAGGTAAAAGTGTTCTCCCTGAGTATGTGATGACCCCCAAGTACATGGGATCAATTGTAGCCTTTTCGATAAGTAAGAGTGTCGAACCCAACGAGGAGCAGAAGGAAATGACAAGTGGTCTTCAGCAAGGTAATGTCTACAAGTGCTAAAATTGTAAGTAACAGAGTAGTTTGATAGCGAGATAATTTGTAACGAACAAGTAATGATAGTAGTAACAAAATTGCAGCAAGGTAGCCCAATCCTTTTGAGGCAAAGGACAGGCTAAAACGGTCTCTTATAATAAGCAAATCGTTCTTGAGGGTACACGGGAATTTCATTTAGTCACTTTCATCATGTTGGTCCGATTCGTGTTCGGTACTTTGATAATTTTATATGTGGGTGGACCGGTGCTTAGGTGTTATTCTTACTTGAACAAACCCCCTACTTATGATTAACCCCTCGCAAGCATCCACAACTACGAGAAAAGTATTAAGAATAAATTCTAACCATAGCATTAAACTTTTGGATCCAATCGGCCCCTTACGGAATAGTGCATAAACTAGGGTTTAAGCTTTTGTCACTCTCGCAACCCATCATATAATTACTACTCCACAATGCATCCCCTTAGGCCTAAATATGGTGAAGTGTCATATAGTCGACGTTCACATGACACCACTACGGGAATCACAACATGCATACAATCAAAATATCGAACACATACCAAGTTCACATGATTACTTGCAACAAGATTTCTCCCATGACCTCAAGAACAAAAGTAACTACTCACAAATGATAATCATGCTCAAGATCGGAGGGGTATTAAATAGCATATTGGATCTGAACATATAATCTTCCACCAAATAAACCATATAGTAATCAACTACAAGATGTAATCAACACTACTAGTCACCCACAAACACCAATCTATAGTTCCGGTACAAAGATTGAACACAAGAGATGAACTAGGGTTTGAGATGAGATGGTGTTGTTGAAGATGTTGATGGAGATTTCCCTCCCCAATATGAGAGAGTTGTTGGGTGATGATGATGATGATGATTTCCCCCTCTGGGAGGGAAGTTCCCCCGGCGGAATCGCTCCGCCGGAGGGCAAAAGTGCTCCTGCCCAAGTTCCGCCTTGAGACGGCGGCGCTCCGTCCTGAAAGTCCTCTGCTTTTTTTTCTAGGTCAAAATGGCTAATATACTATAATATGGGCACCGGTGGTGGGCTGGGCTGAGCACAACCCTTGTGCTCACTAGGTGCCCCCCTCTAGTGGTTATTTGCTCCAGTATTTCTTATTTATTCCATAAAAATTTCTCGTGAAGTTTCAACCCATTTGGAGTTGTGCTGAATAAGTGGCCTGACGTAGCTTTTCTAGGTCCAGATTTCCAGCTGCCGGAATTCTCCCTTTTTTTGTGAACCTTGCAAATTATGAGAGAAAAGGCATTAGAATTACTCCAAAAAGCATTATTATGCATAAAAACATTATAGATAATAGTAGGTAAACATGATGCAAAATGGACGTATCAACTCCCCCAAGCTTAGACCTCGCTTGTCCTCAAGCAAAAATCGAAATCAAAAAACATGTCCACATGCTTAGAGAGAGAGGTGTCGATAGAAACAAAATACGGACATAGAAGCACCATGTAAATTATTATAACAACAACGAACATTAACATAAAATGTTTATCATAGACTTCCCATGAATAAGTAACAATTCATCACATCATCGAAGTATAAAGCATAAACTCTATTGGAAACCAACAAACTATGTTCTCAGTCAACTTTGCAACTACAATTCATCATCTTTTCAGGAAGGGTCATGTATCGGAGCCTTTAGGAAAGTCCACATACTCAATCATCATATAGTCTTCCATGATTGCTAACACTCACCGCATACACATGAACAAAACGTTTCAACTGTACACATAGAAAGATAGGGGCTTATAATTTCACCTCCCAACGTATTCACCTCAAGGGTGATGTCAACAATAACAACTCATGCTACCCATATTCAACTGGACATATGTGCCTAGATCTTTCCTCACCACATGATGCTTGCCAAAGGAGAAAAATAAAAAGGAATAGAGAGAAAAACTTTGACTCTTGCGTGAAAGTAAATACATGAAAGTAAAAGATAGGCCCTACATAGAGGGAAGCAAAGGTTGTCATGCGCTTATTTGTTTGTATGCTCAACCCCTTAGTGCAAAAGAATGTCACATTATATTGCCCCTTATGATAGCAACATTTATTATGCTGTATGTCACTTTTATTCTTTGCTATCACAAGTTCGTACAACACTCAATTTTCTCTTACACTAAATGATCTAACACTTTTAGAAGCAATTTTTATTGCCTTATTGCATCGATGACAACTTACTTGAAGGATCTGACTCAATCCATAGGTAGGTATGGTGAACTCTTCAAAATAAGATTTGGGTTTAAGGGTTTTTGGATGCACAAGTAGTATCTCTACTTGGTGCGGAATTTTTGGCTAGCAAAGATGGGGGGCAAGCACCACATGTTGAAGGATCTATGACAATATAACTTCTATGTGAGTATGAACACACATAAATCATTACATTGTCTTCCTTGTCCAACATCAACAATTTTGGCATATAATATTTTTATGGGGGCTCACAATCACAAAAGATTTTCAGGATAGTGTATTTGTATGTGAATATTCTCTTCCCTTATTAATTCTTTCATGAATTGCATCATTCACCAATGCTATGTTTGTCAATCTTCAATAAAAAATTTTACTTATAGTTTTCCTTATGTGGTGTCATTACATACCATAAGATTAGCATATGATCTTTTTCATTTATTTCCTTTCTTTTTATTGAAACATAAAAGTAAAGAAAGCAAAACTCAAACTAAACTTTATTGTATATCTTGCACATGATTACAAGGATAGATCACTAAGCAAACTCTCGAAAAGAAAGGATTGAACTAAACTTTTATTCATCTAGAGCAAAATATAACTAGAGATCGAACTAAGATAAGTAAAGGCAAAAGATAGTGGAGGTGATATGATACTGGGGCACCTCCCCGAAGCTTGGTGAAAGCCAAGGGGAGTGCCCACACACGATATTCAATTTTCTTTTGATGATGAAGAAGAAGGTGGTGGTGATGAAGTCGAGGGTGTGTCCTTCTTCCCTAGCTTACACTTGAGGATGGAATTTTCCTCCTTCAATTCATTGATCTCTTGCTCAAGCTCCAGTACCTTTTTTGCATAAATCTTGCTTGTTTTCCCGCAAAAGGCGAAAGGGTATAAACTGAACCTTAGGCCTCTTTGCTTTGTTGGGGAGGCTTGACTTCTTGAATTCCACATGCATGTCCCCAGGTTGAGGCAATGAGGCCTCGTCCTTGTCCGAGCTTGTCTCCTCTTTCTCCCTAGGATAATAGTCTTCCTCTTCCTCCGAAGTCCAGCCATAGTGCTCCACATCCCATAAGACTTGGGGTTTGCGATAAAATCAACAATATAGCTCTCACCCTCCGAGTCTTGGGATGACATATTTTCAGATCTATCAGGAAAACAACAAGAAAAGAAAATAAAAGATTTCTCCGCGATACTGTGATCAATAGGTTCCAGGGGGGTATATAAAGATTTTTTATCTTGGGAAACAAGCAAACGGAAGAAAAACGGAGTTCGGAAGGTACCCCAGGTGGGCACAACCCACCTGTGACGCGCCTAGCTGCCAGGCGTGCCCTGGTGTCTTGTGCCCACCAGGGTCACCTTCCCGGTAGTTTCTTATTTTCCTAATTTTTTTATATTCCAAAACAGACATAAAATATTTTTGCAGATTTTTTGGAGTCTGTTTACTTACCGTATCACGTACCTCCTCTTTTTCACGACTTTGGAGTGTTCTGGAAGGTTTCTTTTATGTGTTCTTTCGGTGTCATAGTTTGGATAATATTGCTTTCAACATTAATGGGTGTACCTGAGATATAATGTTTTATTCGTTGTCCATTAACAACCTTCGGGTTAGTACCTTCAGCATTATTTATTTTGATAGCTCCAAATCGATAAACCCCCTCGATAACATAGGGTCCTTCCCATTTGGAGAGGAGTTTTCCTGCAAAGAATCTGGAACAGGAGTTATACAAAAGAACATATTCTCCAACTTTGAACTCATGCTTTTGGATTCTTTTATCATGCCATCTTTTAACTTTTTCTTAAATAACTTGGCATTTTCATAAGCTTGGGTTCTCCATTCATCTAATGAGCTAATATCAAATAACCTCTTTTCACCAGCAAGTTTGGAATCATAGTTGAGTTCTTTAATTGCCCAATATGCTTTATGTTCTAACTCGAGAGGCAAATGACAAGCTTTTCCATAAACCATTTTATAAGGAGACATATCCATAGGATTTTTATATGATGTTCTATAAGCCCAAAGTGCATCATCTAATTTCTTAGACCAATTCTTCCGGGACCTATTGACAGTCTTTTGCAAAATTAATTGTATTTCTCTATTGCTAAGTTCAACTTGACTACTAGACTGAGGATGATAGGGTGATGCAATTCTATGGTTAACATCATACTGGGCAAGCATTTTACAAAAAGCACCATGAATAAAGTGTGAACCACCATCAGTCATTAAATATCTAGGGACTCCAAACCTGAGGAAAATAACTTCCTTAAGCATTTTTAATAGATGTGTTGTGATCAACACTACTAGTTGGAATAGCTTCTACCCACTTAGTAACATAATCAGCAACAACCAAAATATGAGTATACCCATTAGAGGAAGGAAAAGGGCCCATGTAATCAAATCCCCAATCATCAAATGGTTCAACAACAAGTGAATAATTCATAGGCATTTCTTGACGCTTACCGATATTACCTATTCTTTGAAATTCACCACAAGATAAGACAAACTTACAAGCATCCTTGAAGAGATTAGGCCAATAAAACCCAAATTGCAATACCTTGTGAGCAGTTCTGTCTCCCGCATGATATCCCTTGTAGGCCTCGGAGTGACACTTACGTAAGATATGTTCCTATTCATGGTTAGGTACACAACGTCTAATAATACCGTCTACTCCTTCTTTATAAAGATGTGGGTCATCCCAAAAGTAATGTCTTAAATCATAAAAGATTTTTTCTTTTGTTGGTATGTGAAACTAGGTGGTAAATATTTAGCAACAATGTAATTAACATAGTCAACATACCAAGGAGTGTTATGAGAAACATTTATCGCAGCTAATTGCTCATCGGGAAAACTGTCATCAATAGATAGTGGGTCATCAAGCACATTTTCAAGCCTAGACAAGTTATCAACTACGGGGTTCTCTGCTCCTTTTCTATCAGTAATATGCAAGTCAAATTCTTGTAGCAAGAGAACCCATCGAATAAGTCTAGGTTTAGCATCTTTCTTTTCCATAAGATATTTTATAGCAACATGATTGGTGTGAACAATAACTTTAGAGTCAACAATGTAAGATCTAAATTTATCACAAGCAAACACCACAGCTAGAAATTCTTTTTCAGTAGTAGCATAGTTTTGGTGTGCATTGTCTAGAGTTTTACTAGCATAATGAATAACATTTAGTTTCTTATCAACTCTTTGTCCTAGAACAACACCAACAACATAATCACTAGCATCACACATAATTTCAAAAGGCAAGTTCCAATCAGGTGGTTGAACAATAGGTGCATAAATTAAGGCTTTCTTGAGTGTTTCGAAGGCTTCTAAACAATCATCATTAAAAACAAAAGGAGTGTCCTTTTGTGAAAGGTTTGTAAGAGGCCTAGAAATTTTATAAAGTCTTTGATAAATCTCCTATAGAAACTGGCATGACCAAGGAAACTACGAATACCTTTGATATCTTTAGGACATGGCATTTTCTCAATTGCGTCAACCTTAGCTTTGTCCACTTTAGTACCTCTTTCAGAAATTTTATGGCCCAAAACAATACCTTCATTAACCATAAAGTGGCACTTTTCCCAATTGAAGACAAGATTTGTTTGCTCACATCTCTGCAAAAATCGATCAAGATTGCTTAAACAGTCATCAAAAGACTTCCCATAAACAGAGAAGTCATCCATGAAAACCTCAACAATCTTTTCACAAAAGTCAGAGAATATAGCAGTCATACATCTTTGAAAGGTAAGAGGTGCATTGCATAAACCAAAAGGCATACATCTATTAGCATAAGTTCCAAAAGGACAAGTAGAAGTGGTCTTTTCTTGATTAGGTTGAGAAACAAGTATTTGTGAAAAAACAAAATATCCATCAAGGAAGCAAAAATGTGTGTGCTTAGATAATCTTTCTAGCATTTTATCAATAAAAGGCAGAGGGTAATGATCTTTTCTAGTTGCTTTATTTAATTTTCTAATATCAATTACCATTCTATAGCCTATAACAATTCTTTGTGGTATGAGTTCATTCCTATCATTAGGAACAACATTAATACCTCCTTTCTTAGGGACACAATGAACAAGACTTACCCATCTACTATTAGCTATAGGATAGATTATACATGCTTCCAGAAGCTTTAATATTTCATTCTTACCACTTCTTTCATCTTCGGATTTAACCAACATTGGTGATCAACAACGGGTTTAGCATCAGGTTCCATATTAATCTTGTGCTGACATAGAGTGGGACTAATGCCCTTTAAATCATCAAGAGTATATCCAATAGCAGCTCGGTGCTTACTTAGAACTTTCAATAATCTTTCTTCTTCGTGTACTGAAAGGTTAGCACTAATAATAACAGGATATATCTTCTTCTCATCAAGATAAGCATATTTCAAAGTGTCTGGCAATTGTTTTAATTCAAACACAGGATCACCTTTAGGTGGAGGAGGACCTCCTAGAGTTTCAATAGGAAAATTTTGTTTGAGCAGAGGATGTTGCTCAAAGAAAATCTTATCTATTTCATTTTTGTCATGCATATGTAAATCATTTTCATGGTCTAGCAAATATTGTTCTAAAGGATCGATAGGAGGTACATCAATAGAAGCAAGACCAATAAATTCATCCTTACTAGGCAATTCTTTTTTATGTGGTTCTCTACTAAACTTGGAAAAAATAAACTCATAAGACTCATCACCAAAGCTGACACCGACAGTTTGTTTCTAACTATCTATTTTAGCATTAACGGTGTTCAAGAAAGGTCTACCAAAGATAATGGGACAAAAGTCATCTTGCGGGGAACCAAGAAAAAGAAAATCAGTAGGATATTTTATTTTCCCACACAAAACTTCAATGTCTCTAATAATCCCAATTGGTGATATAGCATCTCCATTGGCAAGCTTAATAGTAACATCTATGTCTTCTATTTCAGTGGGTGCTATGTCATTCATAAGTTCTTGATATAAGGTAAAAGGGATAGCACTCACGCTAGCACCTATGTCACATAAACCATGATAACAGTGATCTCCTATTTTAACTAAGACAACATGCATGCCGACAACGGGTCTGTGTTTATCCTTTTTATCGGGTTTAGCAATTCTAGCAGCTTCATCACAGAAGTAGATAACATGTCCATCTATATTTTCTTCCAGGAGATCTTTAACCATAGCCACACTGTATTCTACTTTGATTTGTTCAGATGGTTTAGGTGTTCTAGTATAACTTTTGTTGACCACGATTGAAACTTTAGCATGTTCCTTCATCCTAACAGGGAAAGGTGGTTTTTCAATATAAGCAGTAGGAACAACTGGATCAACATTATAAATAATAATTTCATCTTTAGCTATTACCGATTCTTTAATTTCCTCTTTAATAGGTGGGTGATATTTAAACCACTTCTCTTTAGGGAGATCAACATGAGTAGCAAAAGATTCACAAAAGGAGGCTACTATCTCAGAGTCAAGTCCATATTTAGTGCCAAACTTTTAAAAAGCATCAGTATTCATAAAAGATTTAACACAATCAAACTTAAGCTTAATACATGACTCTTTACCTTCGCCGAGTTCCCAATCTTCAAAGTTGCATTTAAATTCAAAAGATCCACCGGAATTCAATAGTCTTCTTCATAAAAGAACCAACACAAGAAGTATCAAGCATGGATTGATCATTATGAGCAAGATGAGCATAAAAATTCTGAATAATAATTTCTCTTGAGAGCTCATGATTGGGGCATGAATATAACATTGACTTAAGCCTCCCCCAAGCTAGAGCGATAATTTCTCCTTCACGAGGCCAAAAATTATATATATAATTCCGATCACGATGAACTAGATGCATAGGATATTTTTTGGTGGAACTCCAATTTCAATTGATTCCAGTTCCAAGATCCAATATCATCGCATAACCTATACCATGCCAATGCTTTTCCCTTCAAAGATAAAGGGAAAACCTTCTTCTTAACTTCATCTCCGGGTAAACCTGCAAGCTTAAATAATCCACAAATTTCTTCCACATATATCAAGTGCATATCAGGATGTTCGGTTCCATCTCCTACATAAGGATTAGCTAGCAGTTGTTCTATCATTCTCGAAGGAATTTCATATTCAATATTTTCAGTAGGTGAAATAGGTTGAGGGGTAACTAATTGTGGTTCCTGTCGAGGTGAAGATACCCCAAACAAACCCCTCAAAGGATTGTTCTCCATAGTAACAAGTGACAATAAATTTCATAACGTAGTAATAATTTTTCCTTAACGATTTCCACTTACCAAGAGTGCTTCACTCCCCAGCAACGGCGCCAGAAAATTGCCTTAATGACCCACAAGTATATGGGATCAATTGTAGCATTTTCGATAAGTAAGAGTGTCGAACCCAACGAGGAGCAGAAGGAAATGACAAGTGGTCTTCAGCAAGGTAATGTCTGCAAGTGCTAAAATTGTAAGTAATAGAGTAGTTTGATAGCGAGATAATTTGTAATGAGCAAGTAATGATAGTAGTAACAAAAGTGCAGCAAGGTAGACCAATCCTTTTGAGGCAAAGGTAGGCCAAAACGATCTCTTATAATAAGCAAAGCGTTCTTGGGGGTACACGGGAATTTCATCTAGTCACTTTCATCATGTTGGTTCGATTTCGTGTTCGCTACTTTGATAATTTAATATGTGGGTGGACCGGTGCTTAGGTGTTGTTCTTACTTGAACAAACCTCCTACTTATGATTAACCCCCTCGCAAGCATCCGCAACTACGAGAAAAGTATTAAGAATAGATTCTAACCATAGCATTAAACTTTTGGATCCAATCGGTCCCTTACTGAATAGCGCATAAACTAGGGTTTAAGCTTCTGTCACTCTCGCAACCCATCATCTAATTACGACTCCACAATGCATTCCCTTAGGCCCAAATATGGTGAAGTGTCATGTAGTCGACGTTCACATGGCACCACTAAGGGAATCACAACATACATACTATCAAAATATCGAACACATATCAAGTTCACATGATCACTTGCAACAAGATTTCTCCCGTGACCTCAAGAACAAAAGTAACTACTCACAAATGATAACCATGCTCAAGATCAGAGGGGTATTAAATATCATATTGGATATGAACATATAATATTCCACCAAATAAACCATATAGTAATCCACTACAAGATGTAATCAATACTACTAGTCACCCACAAGCACCAATCTATAGTTCCGGTACAAAGATTGAACACAAGAGATGAACTAGAGTTTGAGATGAGATGGTGCTGTTGAAGATGTTGATGGAGATTGCCCTCCCCAAGATGGGAGAGTTGTTGGTGATGATGATGATTTCCCCCTCCGGGAGGGAAGTTCCCCCGGCGGAATCGCTCCGCCGGAGGGCAAAAGAGCTCCTGCCCAAGTTCCGCCTCGAGATGGCGGCGCTCCCTCCCAAAAGTCCTCTCCTTTTTTTCTAGGTCAAAATGGCTTATATACCAGAAGATGTGGACCGGGGGTGGGCTGGGCGCGCTTGGGGGGCTAGGCGCGCCCTGGTTTCTTGTGCTCGCCAGGTGGCCCCTCTCTAGTGGTTATTTGCTCTAGTATTTCTTATTTATTCCATAAAAAATTCTTGTGGAGTTTCAGCCCATTTGGAGTTGTGCAGAATAGGTGGCCTCACGTAGCTTTTCTAGGTCCAGATTTCCAGCTCCCGGAATTCTCCCTCTTTGTGTGAACCTTGCAAATTATGAGAGAAAGGCATTAGAATTACTCCAAAAAGCATTATTATGCATAAAAACATTATAAATAACAGTAGGTAAACATGATGCAAAATGGACGTATCAATATGCACCGTTGCTACAGTTCATCATTTCGAGACACCACGTGATGATCGGGTGTGATAGACTCTACATTCACATACAGCGGGTGTAAGCCAGATTTACACACGCATAATACTTGGGTTAAACTTGACGAGCCTAGCATGTACAAAAATGGCCTTGGAACACTGGAGATCGAAAGGTCGAACATGAGTCATATAGTAGATATGATCATCATAGAGATGTTCACCATTGATGACTACCCCATCTCACGTGATGATAGGACATGGGTTAGGTTATATGGATCATGTATCACTTAGACAACTTCAGGGATGTTGATTTAAGTGGGAGTTCATTAGTATGATTAATTGAACTTAATTTATCATGAACTTAGTCCTGATAGTATTTGCAAATCTATGTTGTAGATCAATAGCTCGTGATATAGCTCCCTTATTTTTTGGTATGTTCCTAGAGAAAAATAAGTTGAAAGATGATAGTAGCAATGATGCAGACTGGGTCCGTGATCTGAGGATTATCCTCATTGCTGCACAGAAGAATTATGTCCTTGATGCACCGCTAGGTGACAGACCTATTGCAGGAGCAGATGCAGACGTTATGAATGTTCAACAAGCTCGATATGATGACTACTTAATAGTTTAGTGCGCCATGCTTTACGGCTTAGAATCTGGATTTCAAAAATGTTTTGAATGCCACAGAGCATATGGGATGTTCTAAGAGCTGAAATTGGTATTTCAGACTCATGCCCGTGTCGAGAGGTATGAAACCTTTGACAAGTACTTTCCCTACAAGATGGAGGAGAATAACTCAATAGGTGAGCATGTGCTCAGAATGTCTGGGTACTACAGTCGCTTGAATCAAGTGGGAGTTAATCTTCCATATAATATATTGATTGACAAAGTTCTGTAGTCACTATCACCAAGCTACTAGAACTTCGTGATGAACTATAATATCCAAGCGATGACGAAAATTATTCCTGAGCTCCTCGTGATGCTAAAATCGGCGAAGGTAGAAATCAAGAAAGAGCATTAAGTGTTGATGGTTAACAAGACCACTAGTTTGAAGAAAAAGGGCAAGGGAAAGTAAGTGAACTTCAATAAGAATGGCAAGAAAGTTTCCACCCCCGTGAAGAAGCCCAAAGATGGACCGAAGCCTGAAACTAAGTGCTTCTACTGCGAAGGAAATGGTCACTGGAAGTGGAACTGCCCCAAAAACTTGGCGGATAAGAAGGATGACAAAGTGAACAAAGGTATATTTGATATTCATGTTATTGATGTGTATTTTACTTGTATTCTAAGTAATCCCTGGGTATTTGATACCGGTTCAGTTGCTAAGATTAGTAACTCGAAACAGGAGTTGCAAAGACTAGTTAAAAGCGAGGTGACGATGTGTGTTGGAAATGATTCCAAGGTTGATATGATCACCATCGCACACTCAATCTACCTTCGAGATTAGTGTTGAACCTAAATAAATTTTATTTGGTGTTTGCGTTGAGCATGAATATGATTAGATCATGTTTATTGCAATACAGTTATTCATTTAAGTTAGAGAATAATTGTTATTTTGTTTACATGAATAAAACCTTCTATGGCCATACACCCAATGTGAATGGTTTATTGAATCTCGATTGTAGTAATACACAAATTCATAATATTAATGCCAAAATATGCAAAGTTGATAATGATAGTGCAACATACTTGTGGCACTATCGTTTAGGTCATATTGGTGTAAAGCGCATGAAGAAACTCCATGCAGATGGACTTTTGGAATCACTTGATTATGGATCATTTGATACTTGCGAGCCATGCCTCATGGGCAAGATGACTAAAACTCCGTTCTTCGGAACAATGGAGTGATCTAATGACTTATGGAAATAATACATATCGATGTATGCGGTCCGATGAGTGTTGAAGCACGCAGCGGGTATCATTATTTTCTGACCTTCACAGATGATTTGAGTAGGTGTGGGTATATCTACTTAATGAAACACAAGTCTAAAACATTTAAAAAGTTCAAAGAAGTTCGGAATAAAGTGGAGAATCGTCGTAACAAGAAAATAAAGTTTTTACGATCTGATCGCAGATGCAAATATTTGAGTTACGAGTTTGGCCTTCATATAAAACAATGTGGAATAGTTTCACAACTCACGCCACCTAGAACACCATAGTGTAATGGTGTGTCCGAACATCATAACCGTACTTTATTAGATATGGTTCGTTCTATGATGTCTCTTACCGATTTGCCAATATCGTTTAGGGGTTATGCATTAGAGACAACCGCATTCACATTAAATAGGGCACCGTCTAAATCCGTTGAGATGACACCGTATGAACTGTGGTTTGGCAAGAAACCTAAGCTGTCATTTCTTAAAATTTTGGGGATGTGACGCTTATGTCAAAAGGCTTTAGCCTGATATGCTCGAACCCAAATCGGAGAAGTGTGTCTTCATAGGATACCCCGAGGAAACCATTGGGTACACGTTCTACCACAGATCCAAAGGCAAGATCTTTATTGCTAAGAATGAATCCTTTCTAGAGAAGGAGTTTCTCTCGAAAGAAGTGAGAGTGGGAGGAAAGTAGAACTTGATGAGGTAGTTGTACCTTCTGTAGAATTGGAGAGTAGCACATCAGAAAAATCTGTTTCCGTGATGCCTACA
Organism: Triticum aestivum; assembly: GCF_018294505.1. Lineage (NCBI taxonomy): Eukaryota > Viridiplantae > Streptophyta > Magnoliopsida > Poales > Poaceae > Triticum > Triticum aestivum. The sequence continues at coordinate 351,598,240 of NC_057794.1, forward strand.
CCAACTAGAGAGGAAGCTAATGCTGATGATCATGAAACTTTGGATCAAGTTACTACTGGACTTCGTAGGTCGGACAGAGCATGTTCCGCACCAGAGCGGTATGGTAATCCTGTCCTGGAAATCATGTTATTAGACCATGGCAAACCTACGAACTATGAAGAAGCTATGATGAGCCCAGATTCCGATAAATGGCTTGAGGTCATAAAATCTGAGATAGGATCTAGGTATGAAAACAAAGTGTGGACTTTGGTGGATTTGCCTGATGATCGTCAAGCCATTGAGAATAAATGGATCTTCAAGAAGAAGACTGACGCTGATAGTAATGTCACTATCTATAAAGCTCTACTTATCACAAAAGGTTTTCGACAAGTTCAAGGAGTTGACTATGATGAGACTTTCTCACCTGTAGCGATGCTTAAGTCTGTCCGAATCATGTCATCAATTGACACATTTTATGATTATAAAATTTGGCAAATGGGCGTCGTCAAAATTGCATTCCTTAATGGATATCTTAAATAAGAGTTGTATATGATGCAACCAGAAGGTTTTGTCGATCCTAAAGGTGCTGACAAAGTGTGCAAGCTCCAGCGATCCATCTATGGACCGGTGCAAGCATCCCAGAGTTGGAATATACTCTTTGATGAGGAAATCAAAGCATATGGTTTTATACAGACTTACGTTGAAGCCTGTATTTACAAGAAAGTGAGTGGGAGCTCTGTAGCATTTCTGATATTATATGTGGATGGCATATTATTGATTGGAAATGATATAGAATTTCTGGATAGCATAAAAGGATACTTGAATAAGAATTTTTCAATGAAAGACCTCTGTGAAGCTACTTACATATTGATCATCAAGATCTATAGGGATAGATCAAGATGCTTAATAGAACTTTCACAAAACACATACCTTGATAAGATTTGAAGAAGTTCAAAATGGTTCAGTCCAAGAAGGGGTTCTTGCCTGTATTACAAGGTGTGAAGTTAAGTAAGACTCAAAACCTGACCACGATAGAAGATAGAGAGAGAATGAAAGTCATTCCCTATGCCTCAGCCATAGGTTATGTAAACTATGCCATGCTGTGTACCAGACCTATTGTGTACCTTGCCATGAGTTTGGCAAGGGGGTACAATAGTGAACTAGGAGTAGATCACTGGACAGCGGTCAAAATTGTCCTGAGTTACCTAAGAGGAGTAAGGAAATATTTGTCGGTTATGGAGGTGATAACGAATTCATCGTGAAGAGTTACATCGATACAAGCTTTGACACTAATCTAGATGACTCTAAGTCTCAATCTAGATACGTATTGAACATGGGAGCAATTAGCTAGAGTAGCTCCATGCAGAGCATTGTAGACATAGAAATTTGCAAAATACATATGGATCTGAATGTGGCAGACCCGTTGACTAAACCACTCTCACTGACAAAACATGATCAGACCTTTTAGTGCTCTTTTGAGTGTTAATAACATGGCGATGTGAACTAGATTATTGACTCTAGTAAACTCTTCCGGTGTTAGTCACATGGCGATGTGAACTATGGGTGTTAATCACATGACGATGTGAACTAGATTATTGACTCTAGTGCAAGTGGGAGACTGAAGGAAATATGCCCTAGAGGCAATAATAAAATTGTTATTTTATATTTCCTTATTCATGATAAAGGTTTATTATTCATGATATAATTGTATTGATCAGAAACTTAAATACATGTGTGAATACATAAACAAATACCGTGTCCCTAGTGAGCCTCTACTAGAGTAGCTCATTGATCAAAGATGGGTAAGGTTTCCTAACCATGGACATGTGTTGTCATTTGATAACGGGATCACATCATTAGGAGAATGATGCGATGGACAAGACCCATCTGTTAGCTTAGCATAATGATCGTTCAGTTTTATTGCTATTGCTTTCTACATGTCAAATACATATTCCTTCGATTATGAGATTATGCAACTCCCGGATACAGGAGGAATACCTTGTGTGCTATCAAACATCACAACATAACTGGGTGTTCATAAAGATGCTCTACAGGTATCTCCAAAGGTGTTTGTTGAGTTGGCATAGATCGAGATTAGGATTTGTCACTCCAAGTATCAGAGAGGTATCTCTCGGCCCTCTCGATAATACACATCATAAGCTTGCAAGCAAATGACTAAGGAGTTAGTCACAAGGTGATGTATTATAGAACGAGTAAAGAGATTTGCCGGTAACGAGATTGAACTAGGTATAGAGATACCCACGATCGAATCTCGGGCAAGTAACATACCGATGACAAAGGGAATTACGTATGTTGTCATAACGGTTCGGCCGATAAAGATCTTCGTAGAATATGTAGGAGCCAATATGGGCATCTAGGTTCCGCTATTGGTTGTTGACTGGAGAGGAGTCTCGGTCATGTCTACATAGTTCTCGAACCCGTAGGGTCCGCACGCTTAATGTTCGTTGACAATATAGTATTATATGAGTTATGTGATTTGGTGATCGAATGTTGTTTGGAGTCTCGGATGAGATCACGGACATGACAAGGAGTATCTAAATGGTTGAGAGGTAAATATTGTTATATAGGACGATGGTATTTGGACACCGGAAGTGTTTCAGGTGATACCGGGTACTTATCGGGTCACCGAAAGGGGTTCCGGGCAGCCCCGGTAGGTTTTTGGGCCTTATGGGCCAAAAGGGGAAGAGCACACCATCCCACAAGGGGCTTGTGCGCTTGTGCGCCCTCTACCCCCTGCCAACGCACCAAAGGAGGGAGGGAAGGAAAGGGGAGGCGCCCTAAGGAAGCCATCTCCCTTTCCTTTCCCCCTCATGTCCAAATAAGGAAAGGGGGACGCAGGGCAAGGCAGCAGCCCTAGGGCTGCTGCCAGGTCTCTTGAGGTGCCCTAGGGGCTGCCTCCTCCCGTTCCACCTATATATATGTGGGGAGGGGTGCCACACAAGGACATAACATTGTCTCAGCCGTGTGTGGCGCCCCCGTCCACCCTTTACTTCCCTCGGTCATATTTTCATAGTGCTTAGGCGAAGCCCTGCGGAGATCACATCACCATCACCATCACCACATTGTTGTGCTGCCGGAACTCATCTACTACCTCGCCGTCTTGCTGTATCAAGAAGGCGGAGGACGTCCCCGAGCTGAACGTGTGCAGAATGTGGAGGTGTCGTGCGTTCGGTACTTGATCGGTTGGAGCGCGAAGAAAGTTTGACTACATCAACCGCGTTGTGAAACGCTTCCGCTTATGGTCTACGAGGGTACGTAGACACAATCTCCCCCTCATTGCTATGCATCTCCATGGATAGATCATTATGTGTGCGTAGAATTTTTTGTTTTCCATGCAACGATTCCCAACACCTGCTGGAGGGGCAAATCATCATCAGAGGCCATCTCCATCATCCCAGTAGTCTCCATGACGAGGAGGGAGTAGTTCACCCTCAGGGATGAGGGTATGTACTAGTAGCTATGTGTTTGATCTCTCTCTATCTCTCTCTCTCGTGTTCTTGATTTGGCACGATCTTGATGTAATGCAAGCTTTATTAATATAGTTGGATCATATGGTGTTTTTCCCTCTCTATTTTGTTGTGATGAATTGAGTTTTTACCTTTGAGGTTTCACTATTATCGGATTGAACACCTTTTGGATTTGAAAACACTTGATGTATGTCTGGAATGTGGATACCCGTGGTGACAATGGAGTGTTCTATTGATTTAGTTTATATATGTTTTGGCAATCAACTTGCGGATTCCCGTGGTGACATTGGGGTAATCTATG